>NW_024424341.1:39102671-39130613 GCF_017311325.1 Ursus maritimus
TTTTTTTTTTTTTTTAAAGATTTTATTTATTTATTTGACAGAGATAGAGACAGCCAGTGAGAGAGGGAACACAAGCAGGGGGAGTGGGAGAGGAAGAAGCAGGCTCATAGCGGAGGAGCCCGATGTGGGGCTCGATCCCATAACGCCGGGATCACGCCCTGAGCCGAAGGCAGACGCTCAACCGCTGTGCCACCCAGGCGCCCCTTAACTTATTTAAGTTTTTAAAACATACTTGTTTTTTGTTTTTGTTTTGGCTTAAGTTTTAATAACATTTTTTTAAGAATGTTTTTTAAAAAGTTAAAATTCACCCCTGATGTCCGATTTGTGGCCAAAACACTGATGAGCTTTCAAGAGCACGGGGAGAAAACAGGTTACTGACAAGACCTCGTTCAGGAGGTGTTCCAGAGACTTACCAGCAGGAGGCCCTCGAGGAGGGAGAGATGCCCTGCCCTCCCCACCCCTCTACCCGCCCTCCTCCCAGGCAGAGGCCAAGCCAGGCCCTGCTCCTGACTACCATCTCCTCTTTCCTCAAAGGCAGGGGCCCTCCAACCCCATGCCATGGGCTGCTGTGCGTGTCCGAGCCATCATTTACCACAGCAGGGACAGGGTGAGACGCAGGACCCCCTGCCCCCCCTTCCCAAACACTGAGTGAGGGACCCTGGCTGACCCACAAAGAAATGAATACCTTTCCATTTAAGGTCTGAAAGTGCTCTTCCACGGGTATCAAAATATAGGACTCGAACTGACAAGTGGACTGAACGCTGCTCGACAAGCTTCCTTTGCAGGGCACCAGGACCTGGAAACAGTAAGCAGGGTGAAGAGTACGAGATGTGCCACTAACGGCTGCGGGAGGACGCTCCCGCCAGGACTGCTGTGGGGACCCTACTGGCAGACAGAACAAAGCGACTGGGGTGACGGACGTCCTGATGGCAAAGCCGTGACCCCAGACCTGGGCAGAGGGGCAGGCGCAGGCCCCCAAGCTTGTTCCCACACGTGCTGGGTCCCGCCACCCACAGCCAACACCAGGCGCCCCCTCTATTCTCAAGAGGCTCAGGGACGACTCCAGAGGCAGACAGGGTAGTTTGGAAAGAACAGAAAAGTGTTAACTAAAAAGTCACATGTAATCCCAAACCCCGCCGCCTGAATGAGAAGAAACACTGCACCTTGAAGATAGTTTCCTTCCGTCTTTTTTCTCTATTTTTTTTTTAACCCGGTTGTGATCATAGTTTGTAATACGAGCCGCAGAAACAGGGTTTCCTACGGCAGATCACCACCTCCACCAAGGTGTCTCGGGGTGCCAGACTCTGTCCTTGGGGCGGGCTCCATCTGAGATGTGAACTGTGGCCCGACTGTGGCCACCACACGGCCTCTGCCCTGGCAACCACACATGGGCCTGTGCGTGGCAGCTCAGGGACTCTCTCAGCTCAAGTGTACTCGGAAGGAACACGACCAAGCTGGTGGAGACCCTCGGAACCCCATCTCCTAAAAGCAGCCCGGCACAAAGCAAACGGCTTCTGCGCTATCCCCATCCTGCAGACAAGGAAACTGAGGCCCAAGGGAGCCGAGGAACCTGTCTGGGGTCACGTGGCCAGTGAATGGTGAGGCCCTGACGCAAACTCCTGCCGCCTCCTGGAGCCAGGGCTGGAGGCTCAGCCCAGAGCCCGCTGGAGTTCCCGCTGCAAAGACACCGTGAAACCGCGCAGCCTTGACAGCCGCTGTCACCCAGGCCGCGTAGGAAGGGAGGCTTGGCCTCCCCCCACACAGAGGGACACGCCAACTCCTCAGAGCAGAAGGAGGCACTGTGGATGGAAGCACATTGACAAAATGGCCCGGCCTCTCCTCAAAACATCGAGACAGAATCAGATGAACATCTAACTACCAATTTCAGGAAGTGCGGTGAACAGAGGACCACCGTCAGCACCACCCCCGGGGCCGCAATTGGCAAGAGCCAGAACTCTCCAGCATGACTGACCCGGCTGAATGCACTGCAAAGGCACAAAGAAAGAAAACGAGGGAAGGGGAAGGTAAAACGAAAAAGCAGCGGAACTCTGTGGAGACGGTTTCCCAAGGCCACACGTATGTCGACACTGACCACGCCTCACACGCGGGGCACGCGCGCCTCTGCGCACTTCACTTTAGCTCCGCAGCGAGGAGAAAAGACAGACGTAGAGATGCGACCATCCAATGTGACGTGTGGATCTCCTCTGGAGCCTGATCTGAACAAACCCACCGTGAGACAGGCAATTGGGAGATGATCTGGGAAACGTGAACAGGGACTAGATGGTGGACAATATTGAAGAATTAGTGTGGAAAGTTTTAGCTGTGATAATGGCATTGTGGTTACATTTTTTTAAAGAGTCCTTATCATTTAAAGACACATTTCTAAATACCTACGGATGGAACTGTATGAGTACCTGACATAGTTTTCTGGGATTTGCTTCAAAATAATCCAGTGGCCGAGGGTGGAGGGCGGGAGGGGACAGAAATGACATGTGATGGGCCACCGAACGGATCACCCCTGAACATGGGTGACAGGTGCATGGGGCTCATTACATTACTCTTTCTACTTTGATCATATGTTTGAAATTGAGCTCAGTCAGTAGAGCACGGGACTCTCAATCTCTTGGGGTCACAGTTTGAGCCCCAAGTTGGGCATAGAGATTACCTAAAAAAAAAAAAATCATTTTAAAATAATTTAAAATTTTATGGGATGCCTGGGTGGCTCATTCGGTGAAGCGTCTGCCTTTGGCTCAGGTAATGATCCCAGGGTCATGGGATCTAGACCCATGTCGGGCTCCTTGCTCAGTGGGAAGCCTGCTTCTCCCTCTGCCTGCTGCTCCCCCTGCTTGTGCTCGCTCTCTCCCTCTCTCTGGCAAATAAATAAATAAAATCTTTTAAAAAAATTTTAAGTTTTAATAAAAGTGAAACTTTAAAAAGGGGAAAAAATAAAGATGAAAGAAGGAAAGAAAGAAAGAAAGAAAGAAAGAAAGAAAGAAAGAAAGAAAGAAAAGGTAGGCCCTCAGGTTTAAGCCTGAATTGAGAAACAGCCCCCTCACGGCCTCAGGGAGCACAGGAAGAAGAGCCTGGAGACCCTAGGGCCAGCCACAGGCACAGGAATGCCATGAATCAGATCTGGGGGATGTTTAACGCCCAAACTTAGGGAGGCCCAGAGATGGTCCCAAACCTGCTCTATGGATGAAGGAGTCACACGGTCCCGTGTGAGAGACCAGGAACGTCTGAGGTGCTTTGGAGAACCTCAGCCCAGCTGTGATTACATTCTATTGACCTGTTTACATCCGCTTTGTCTGCCTCCCTAACTTAGAGTACGATGGGCTCCTGGTGCATTGTATCCCTGTTACCAACCTCACTGTTCAACATACAGTAGGTGCCCAATCAATGTTTGTTGAGTGAATAGGGGTCCTCCAATATCAAGGACCCCCTCGCCCCCCCAGTTTTCAGGCAGACAATGCTGTCCAGAGCATTTCATTGCAAGCAGAAGCCAGCAGCTGGGCTCTCCGGCTGAGAGGGAGGGTGAGGAGCCAGCCGCCGGGGCTGGGGACATGGAACAGCTATGAGGCTGCCCGTGGGAGGCGGGGTCAAGGGCAAGTGCCTTCGGGGCTCTCCCAAGACGGTGCTTCAGACTTCTGGAGATCTCATGGGCATTATAGCCTAGGTGGAGGACACAAGGCTGAGTCTCTGAGTAGACCGTAAGTGGAGGACCCCTGCTTATTTTAAAGCTTAACAATAAAACTTTTTATTCTAGTCCCTTTATAAAGAATTTTTAAATAACAGTAATTAAAGAAAGGACAGGAGAATAAAAGCAAGAATCAGCATTCGTGACGCTACTCCAGGGCACCCTCCTGACTCCTCCCCAATGTTAGGGTGACTTCTGTCCTGACACCCATTCTTCTGAGCGACCAATGGCCAGCTTCTGGAATCCCCCGAAGGCATGCTGTGTTCCCCACTCATCTGCACAATCCTGGACACCCCGTGTGGTGCCTGGCACGTAGTGCACGCTCAACAGATGTTTGTTGGCCGGGTCTACGCCAAAGGAATCCTAAGAACTAGAGTATGGACCTTAGTGCCCTCAGCTGGCCTGTGCGGGTATTCTCCTTGAAAGTCAGTTCTTTGGAACTTGGAAGACATGCTGACAGGTTCCCAGGCTAGCCCTCAAAAGCCTACATACCCCATAATTAAAAGATCACAATAGGGGCGCCTGGGTGGGGCAGTCAGCTGAGCATCTGACTCTTGATTTCGGCTGGGGTCATGATCTCAGGGTCATGGGATCAAGCCCTGTGTCGGGCTCCGCACTCAGTGCGGAGTCTGCTTGAGACTCTCTCTCTCTCTCTCCCTCTGCCCCTCCCCACCATGCGTTCTCTCTCTAATAAAACAAATCTTTTTTAAAAAAAAGATCACAATAAGAGGAACAAAATTAATCTCCCTTTGTAATTTTTTTTCTCCTATAGGCAATAACCCACCTGAGGATCCTGGAGGACCTTCCCCCTGCCATGTCGTGGACAAGAGCCCCAGGGAGGCAGCAGGCCTGCCCGGCCCACTCTGAAGAAACCACAGTGTGTAATTAGCTGGATGCTAATTAAATAGAACAGGGGTGACTATTAGAAGCAGTGTGGGGGTGTCACGAGCCTCTGTGGTTGGAACCTGGGAAACATGGGGAAAAGGAGCTTCCCCCATCCCGTCAGAGAGCAGGTGACGATGGGAGGTGCCCGCCTGGATGCACGGGCATCCCAATCAAAGGAAGGTTCTGGAAGGAAGTCAAACTCGAGGAGGGAGGGGGCGGGTGGAGGGAGCAGTCAAGCTGCACCCCTCAGCTGCCAAACACCATCGCATAAGGATGGCCAGCGAGCTGGGCTTTAGGAAGAGGTGTGAGGGGCAGCTAACCCTGGCGGGGAGGGACGCATATGTTTAAAAGTGATGATTTCACAGTTTAGAGCCCGATAAATGACTCTGAGCCCCAGGGCTGATTCAAGGGCAGTCAAACTTGGCCCTATGGCCAGGCCCCAAGGAAAGAAAATCAGCATTCACCTGCTGAGGCAACAGGAATCCCTTCGTGGTGGCAGAAATGATAAGTACTCTTCCAGAGGTGACTGGAATATTCTTTTTCATTCCACCAACAGATGTATGTGGAGCACTACTGTGAATTAGAGCAGGTCGAACTGGAGCCCTTGTCACACAGCCAAGAGGGTCAGGAGCTAGCCATCAACATCTGAGTGGGCTGAGCTGGGCAGCAGTAGCCAGCTCCTTCCCACGGTGACTTCTGCTGAGGAGTCAGCCTCACTGACTCTCCCATCTACTGCAGGCCACAAAGTCAGTGTTGCCAAGTGTGGACCCCAGGCAGCTCCCCATGGACCCTGCAGATCTCAGGGGGACGGAAGAAAAGACCTAGGATACCACTGTGAACTTGGGATGATACAGTTGAAGAAGAATCTCCCATTCCTCAGTGGAGCCAAAAGGAAGATGACCAAGATGCCAAAGTTCTTATTCAAAATTTCCCTTTCTCTGAAGTGAGCTCGAGTGGGAGTCCACTACTTGCAGCTGGAAAAGCATCTACCTGGTGACGGGAACCGAGCTAGGTCCTGGCAACACAGTGGTGAGCAAGACATACAGGTCCCACAGAGAGAGAGAGCACGCATGTGAACTGGGGGGATGGGCAGAGGGACAGAAAGAATCTTAGGCAGGCTCCACCCCCAGGATGGAGCCCAATTCAGGGCTCGATCTCACGACCTTAGATCATGACCTGAGCTGAAAATCAAGAGTTGGATGCTTAACTGACTGAGCCACCTAGGCGCCCGCACAGCGTGGCATTCTTAAAGAGCAAGAGAAAGTTACACATAGTCTGCTCTTACCCAGAAGACAGCATTTTTAAAAATGTTACAGAAGAAAGATGGGGAAGGAGTATTTCCCAAATTTGTTTAGCCCCTCCCCTTAACATGATTGCTTTGCATCCTGTACTTCTTCTCTGGGACATGTACCACAACTGTAATTAGCAGATATTTGCCCAGAGCATGACCATCTCTCCCAATAGCATTTAAGCTCTATAAAGGTAAAGACGGTGATGTTTATTCCCATTTTTTGTTGAACCCTCAGCATCAAACATGGTACCTTGCCCAGAAGAGCATTTAATAACTACTGTGAGATGAACAGATGATAATGTCTCTGGGTGAACTTTATATGATTTTTCTTGTCTTCTTGGAAAGTTATATTCTCCAATTGTTTTATATACATATACATACATATACACACACACATATATACGTATATACATATGTATACATGTACATATACACACACATATACACACCCACAAAATGAGCTTTATGACTTCTAAAAACCAAAGTAAAGTAATTCTGGGAAAAACATATGACTCACAAAACCAATCCTAAAAACTGGAAGGAACTTGGAAAAAGCAGGCTTGGGGTGGCAGTGGGACAGAGTGGGTAAGGTGAAAGTCAGCTCCCAGTCCCAAAACAAGGCAGCCGACAACCCAAAGTGAACCTGAGCTATGCTGACTTGTCTAGTTCCAATCCTTGGCCACAAAGTAGGAGCATAGTACGAGAAGAGGACAGCACACAAAGACAAACACAAAGGCAAAAAAAACAAAAAACCCTGAAAATAGAAAAGCAGTAGCACAAAGGCAGCAAGTGCTCTGTGCGGCACAGGGCCGTGTGTATCAGAGGCCCGCTGATGCCAGGAGCAGAAAGCCCGCCTCCCTGCAGGCAGCAGATGCCCCACAGACTATGGTTTCTCTCATGTGCTCCCCTCATCCTGCCATCTGGACACCTCCATTATTCCACCGGTTCTTTCCCTTTAGGAGATGCCTTTCAAAGCAACATACAAATGTGTTCACATGTTCCCTTACTATATGCGAGTGAACACACACCTCACAGACAAGGACCCATGACACCCTGAGAGAAATACACTTTCTTCCCCCAGAAGCTCTCAAGGTCAATGTGGAAAGAGAGAAACAAGACGAATACCATGAGATCAGTGTCAACAGGGGCTGTCCACAGAGAAAGAATTACACCCGAGACTGGTGCAGAGCCAGGAGGCTTCCTGGAGGAGGCAGCTCATGGTGGTCCCTCTCTGCTCGTTCTCATACTGAGCATGGTCTGGGGGTTGTTACATTCAGCAGGTTTGTAACTGACTCTCTCTAAAGTTAACCAAAGTCTATGGTATTTCTGGCCTTATCAACACTGCTTGGTCCACACCTGATGGAGAAGGACAACCCCCAGGATTGATGCACTTACAATGCCATGGGTTTGGGCCACCTTGCTGCATAAGTCAGGACGCCACTTTTGAAGAGCCAAATAGAAAGGATTTTTCAGGAGATCTTCATCATACAGAGCCATATGGACTTCAGATGGCAAAGAGAGTCTCCTGGGACAAGGGGAGAAAAAGCAGTAAATGACCACTTTCAGATTTATTTAACACATAAAAGTCCTGATCTGGCAATTTCTAAAAAGTGTCTCTGACATATATTATTCTACTCGACAGGAAATATCAAAGATAACCCACCAATTGCAAGATGACTTTTTTACTGGTTAACTGCAGACATTATATTCAGAAAATCTTGTTCAGGGGTGTGTGGGAGGCTCGGTTGGTTAAGCGGCTCCTTCAGGTCAGATCATGATCCCAGGGTCCTGGGATCGAGTCCCGCATCAGGCTCCTTGCTCAACAGGGAGCCTGCTTCTCCCTCTGCCTGCAGCTCCCCCTGCTTGTGCACACTCACTCTCTCTCTCTCTCTCTCTCTCTCGCTCTCTCTCAAATAAATAAAATCTTTTTAAAAATCTTGTCAAACTCCAAGTCATTGCAAAAAAGTAAAAATGGCTATTTTTAGAACATCCTTCATGACCAAAATTATATTTTAAAGATATGCATAAATTTTAATGAACTATTTTAAGCATATAGAGAAATACAGAGGAATAATGCAAATCTGCCACCCAGAACTACCCAATCTTAACATTTTGTCATGTTTGCCTCAGATTTTTTAAGAAATAAAGTATATCGGAATAGACAGGGGGGCGCCTGGGTGGCTCAATCAGTTAAGTGTCCGACTGTTGGTTTCAGCTCAGGTCATAATCTCAGGGTCCTCTGATCAAGCCCTTCATCGGGCTCTGTGCTCAGCTCAGAGTCTGCTGGAGATTTGTCTCCCTCTGCTCCTCCCCTGCTCTCTCTAAAATAAATAAAGTCTTAAAAAAAAAAAATCAACAGAATCCCCCTGTGCCCCTCTCTGATCCCCTAAATACCATCACATTAAGGATTAGGACTTCAACATATGAATGGAGCGGCACAAAAATTCAGTCCATAGCATAAGCCAATTGTCCCATTATCCTTTTTTGAATAGTCTATCCCTTCCGCACTGGCCAATAACGCTACCTTCGCTATACTCCAAGTTCTCATATACGTGTGGCGTATTTCTAAGCTCTACTGTCTTTCAACAGTCTAGACCAGTGCCATCCAACAGATATATGAGAAATGTAATTATATATACACTATGCATAATGACATATGTAATTTAAAATTTTCTAGTAGCCACATGAAAAAGGAAACAGGTAAAATTAGTTTTAATAATATATTTATGCTAATATATCCAAAATATTATATTTTAACATGTGATAATATTTTAAAATTATTAATGATGTATTTTACATTTTTACTCCTACTAAATCTTCAAAATTTGGTGTGTACCTTACATTCACTTTTCAATTCATACTAGCCACATTCAAGGGCTTAAAAACCACATGCAGCTAGTGGCTATTATATTGGACAGAGAGGGGCTAGACCACATTAGTTTACATGACTACAGCTTCATAATAAGCCTTGATAACACATAGAGAAAGGCCTCCCTCCTTGTTCTCCAAAATTGTCTGGTTATTCCTAATTTTTTGCAATATCACATAAACTAAAATCAGTTTCTCAATTCTGCATTAAATTTATAGACTGGAGAGTCAACATCTTTATAATAATGAATCTCATCATCCATGGACATGGTATGTCTTTCCACGTATGTCTTCTTCTACGTCTTCCAATTAAATTAAATAGATTATACACAACTTTTATTAAATATTATTTGTATAGTCTGTTGTGAATGGGGCTTCCGTTGCCCCTGATCTACTCCATTTACCATATATAAGTGTAGTTTCACTGAGCTATCAGAGAGGAATATGAAAAACGGGCACAGAAAAAGAATCTGAGCCTCCATCTCAAGTGGTGCAATGGAGAATACAAACACCTGTCTTGAAGGACTCCCATTTACATGCTGCCTTCACTATTTTTGCCATACTGCATACCAATGGACCACCACTTACTGCTGGCCCACATGGTGTCTTTGTGAGAATTAGAAAAAGGCACCCCATCTTCTCAGTGGGTACCACAGTCCTATACCAGGGCACATGGCTTGGTAAGTAGCTCACAGGCTGTTTATCAGCCCCAGTTTGCCAACATCTCACTCTCCTGGGCACCTATGCAATTATCTGTATAATTGTACACAATGGCTCTACTGTTAGTGTTTGACACATTCCTTTAAACGCCTACTCTCTTTTAAAATTTATTTTTAAAATAACCCTTATTACAACTTTAAATATAAAAACAGTATACTCCAGGGTGCCTGGATGGCTCAGTTGGTTGAGCATCTGACTCTTGATCTGGGCTCAGGTTATGATCTCGGGGTTGTGGGATCAAGCCCTGTGCCAGGCTCCCGGCTCAGCAGGGAGTCTGCTTCTCCCTCTCCCTCTCCCTCTCCCTCTCCCTCTCCCCCTCCCCGGCTTGTGGTCACGCTGTCTCTCTCTCCCTCTCTCTCTCTCAAATAAAGTCTTTTTAAAAAGTTACGAGAACAACTGACATTATTTAAAACCTTGCTAGAGATACTACTGACTGCCAAATGTTCTGAGCTTGAGACCTCTTCTTTAAAATGAGAAAATCAGATGGGGCACCTCGGTGGTACGGTCAGTTAAGTGCCCACCTCTTGGTTTCGGCTCAGGTGGCTCAGGTCGTGATCTCAGGGCCATGAGATGGAGCCCACATCAGGCGCCACGCTCAACACAGTCGGTTTGAGTTTCTTTCTCCCTCTCCCCCTGCTCCTTCCCCCCATGCTTGTGTACGCTCTCTCTCTCTAAAATAAACACATAATAAAAATTTTAAAAAGAGAAAATTAGCAACCATTAAAGAACATCAAGTAAACTTATCCTTGATACCATCAGATAAATGAAATATGAATAAAAACTAAATTACTTTCTTACTATGTAACCATATTCCCACACGCCTTCTTGGGAAGATGCCAGGACAGCACATATAAGTAAGTACATTATGAATTCTATCTGTTACAGCTAATGATAAAAACAGCCATTATTTGAGAGCATCTTTGGTTCAGGTAACTGTGATAATTTCTGTTCATCCTCATCCTACTTTAATGTTCATGATAACTTACAGGCAATCGACTAAAACTAATGCTCACAATAACTACTGATATCAGTAGCCTCATACTTTGCAGATGAAGAAACTGAGGCTCGGTTGGCCAACTTGAGGTTACACAGATGTCAGAATTTATTCTAACATCCGCCTCTTTAACCACTACGCCCACTGTGTAAAATAAATATGCCTGGATTAAGGGTTATTTCATAAGCCACAGATGCACAGATTCCATACTTCATTTCCCCCAAAGGAAAAGTCACCATGACAGACAGCCACATGGGCCCTACACTGAATTCCCTCAGTCTGGTCCAGCCAGAACTGTCTCTGCTTCAGGCCCTCCTGGGAACTGCTTGAAGGAGGCCCCTGAGCTCCCTGCAAATCCTCTTAGGGGAGCCTAGCATGAAAAAGGCTACATATAGTCTCTTCCTGGACCCCAGAGACAGCTCTGCAACAAGTCAGGTATTTGACTTGTTGAATTCAATTATTATTAGAGCCCAAATAATCCTTCTATGAGTCCCTAACCAGCTGGATAATGTGATTTTGCTGGGACATAGTCACAAGAAAACAAAATTGTTTCTGGTTTCTGATGCAATTGGTTCTACATGACAGAGTAGAAAAGTTAAGACACCTTGGACAGAAACTGCACGAGAGACAGGATGCCGTATGGTCAGAATGAAGCTAGGAAGGGACCCTCCTTCTGCGCCTCAGACAGGATGCCGGCAGAGCTCCAACACCGCTACACCCAAGACTGAGGTGACAAGGACAGGCTCTGATGCAGGAAGTAACAACATGGCTGGGAGGCAAGGAAGGTGCATCCGCAGAGTAAAACCAACCCACAGCAGTGCTGGGACAGGTAAGGACCAGAGAAGGGAGCAGCAGGGAAGGGGATGGGGACCACAGGAGGCATCCCTGGCAGGGACCAGTGTAGGGCAAAGGTTCGGGAAGCAGGAGCAGGTTCCTGTGGGCACAGAAAACCCAAGAGTAACTTTTTTTTTTTTTTTTTTTTTTACTGGATGAGAAGGTGAGTCCAGAAATCCAAACAGTGCTGGTCAGAGAGGGACAGCAGGGTGGAGGGAGGCCCCTGAAAGCTACATCAAAACATTCAGCTCAAGTGCATGAAACACACAAGACTTGGGGCAAGTGCTGCTGGGGAGCGGGACACAGCCTGCTGGGTTTCAGCCTCAAGTCATCTGCTTTCTCTTGGACATCATTCCTCCTTGTTGCCAAGGACTGAACCCTCTGTCCAGGAGTAGGGATTCGAAGAGGGCTGTCCAATGCTCTTCTCAACCTTTTTGTCCTGGTGGTTAAAACATGTAAGAATCTAATACAATTAGGTGCTTAACGCTAGAATGGAATTCTCATATAGGGCATAAATACTGACAACAGGTTAACGCCCTCACAAGTTTTACTTGCAAGAATTCGTTTTATATTTTAAAATAACATGCAACATAAACTGAATATTCCTTATAAAACTGGAAAGAGGAGTAAATCCTCTATAAAACTCCGTTTAAAAAAAATTCCATCCCTGCCTAAGCTCAAATGATAGGATGATTTACAGCAAATCCAGCTAAATTAGGCAGAGATACCAAGTATCCCCTGAACATGAGTTATCTGAGGTTAATTCTATGAACAGGAGACCCAGGCAAGGTCTCAAACTAGTACCGGACATTTCAAGGGGTGGTGTGTACACTTGTGGTTTTGTGGTCTACAACCGTCCCACCAGCCCAGACGAGGCTGGGTGGTCAGGTGTCCCCATCGGGTGACAGTGTGCAGCCTGGCTCAGCAGAATCCAGCACAGGAAAGTCTGTGTCTCCCAGAGATAAACTCCCAGCTGAAATCTCACTGCTATGGTTGCTCCCACCCTTTGGTGAGGGCGCTCACCAAAGACCCACACCAGGCATATTTTCCAAAGGATGAGCATTATTCTGCAACTAGTTTAATTTGTGATAAAGAAGGAAAAGGCAAAAAGGGAAAACTTTCTAAATTATTTATGTTTCATAGCAAATGGAATCAACTGGATGACGTAATGTATGATATTACAGTCACTTATGTCCTCCTAGCCTGTACCGTCTATGGATCCTATCCGTATTTTTCTCAAATCTCGTCTTCAAAGCGTCCAGTCTGTGCCTGGCCACATGGCTCACTGTAGGCATGCTTTAACTGTTCATCCACTGGAACAAAATGATAGTGGGGTGTTAGAGGAAGCTCAGACTCCCAGGGAGGGGTCATCTCTCCCAGAAGCTGGAAATCCACTGCCCATATCCAGGGGAGGGTGAGGGACTGGCCCGAGGCAGCCATGCAGGCACTGGCAAAATGCCAGAAACAAACGATCTACTCAGAGCTGGCTAAACAGTGACAGCTGGAATGTGGAGAGTCCCACAGGGAGGGAAGGCCTCAGAGCTGGAAGAGGGGTGTGACCACTAAGGGAGCAGGAGAGTTTGGAGGAGGCACAACCACCCCTGGATTTGGGTCTGAATCCTTTCTAGATCTATCCTCGCATGGTCACATTACTCTGCTCCTCTAGGAGAAGATCAAATTACAGGACACCAACCTAATCCTGGCAATTCATAAACAAAGGGAGAGCCCCACAGAAACACTAACAGTACACAGATGTGGGAATAACAAAGACCCTGTAGTTGCCCTCATAAGGCCAACACAGTCCAAGAGCCACAAGGAGATACAATCAAGACCTTGACCCCAGCCCCTACGCAGACAGTACTGATGTTCTCCCAGTGAAGCTGCCAGGCAGGATGATTTCTGGTGGCAAGCCAGAGTGAGGCGAGCTCACCCAAGTGATCTGCTCAACTTCAGAGCCTCAACTGCTCTCCTGCCACTGAGGCTAGACACAAGTATCTGCCCCTCATCTCATCCTGCCCTTCTCCTTCAGAGGCCTCTCCCCTCCTGACCTTACTCGGGCTTGTCCACAGGAAAGACAAAGTGATCTTTCCAACACTGAGGTCTACTATGGGGCAGTAGTCCCCCTTACTCTCTGTTTTGCTTTCCGGTTTCAGTTCTCCACGGTCAACTGGGGTCTGGAAACAGACAATCCGCCTTCTGACGTATCATCAGAAAAGCAGCTAACGTTACATCACAATACCTATACCCTCCACCTCACTTCTTCTCATCACCAAGGCATTTAATCATCTCACATCATCACAAGAAGGGTGAGTGCAGCACAAAAGATATCTTGAGAGAGAGACCACATTTACATAACTTTTATCACAGTATATTGTTAATAATTGTTCTATTTTGTTATTTTTGTTAATCTCTTACTCTGCCCACTTTACACATTAAACATATCATAGGTGTATGTAGGTATAGGAAAAACAAAACGGAGTATAGGGTTTGGTACTATCTGAGGTTTCCACCATCCACTGGGGGTCTTGGAACCTACAACCCCCATGGACTAAAGGGGGGCTACTATATTCTTCCAGGACTTCCCCTCCACTCCCTACGAGATGAACTCCCAATTTCTCTTCCTGGCATTAAGGGCTTCTCATTCTGGCCTTCTACGCATCTCTGTAGCTTCATATCCCTCGGCTGTCCCTAAAGCTCCCCAAAGTGATGGGTTTTCCCTCCTTCCATCCATTTTGTCTTGAAAACTACTCTTTACCTGTCAAGGCCCCCATCTGGTCAGTGGATGGCTAAGACCCTCCACCATGGAGAATGGCCAAGGCCTGGAGTGTCCAAGCCCTGGCCACAAATGGCCCCAACTCTATAGATGAAAGGACAGAGCACAAAGTGAGAGGGAGCCCTGGGGCCCAGCGCTCTGGATCTTCTGAACCGCCTCAATACCATGCTGGGGAAGGTCGACTCAAAACGCTAATATCCCACTAAGATACCCTGCTCTTCTCTGGGGCTGGTGGGAGGGTGAGCTAATCAAAATAAGGGCCTCTCCCCATGAAACCCATAAACTTGGAAAACCCCAGCTCGCATGCAAACTAGTAGACCCTCCAGTCTCACCAGCCCCTCCTTCCCTGAATGTCCTAAATCCTCAATGAAGACGCGTTATTTGCTCCGTGGCCCAGCACCGGCAGCTAGTACCCAAGTCCCCAACATCGCCAGGGGCCATGCCGAACTCGCGCGCCTCGGGCAGTCTATGTTCAACGAAAAGGACTGAACGGACCCAGAGTCCGGAACATCTCTTGGTGCTTAAGTTTTCCTGGAGTAATTTTTACCCAGCAGGACGAAGATATCCGGCCCCTCAAGAGGCTGGCAGGCAGGGATTCCCTCCTCCCTCCCCTGCGCCTTCACTACCCCCGGAGGCCACAAGACCCCAGGCTCCGGACCCTCACCACACCCTCCCCCTCCAGCGGCCCCGCCAGGCGGTCCGCAAACCACGGAGGCCACTCAGCTCTTGAACGACTGCCCCGCCCACTGCCCCCAAGTCCGAGCTCCCAGGACCCCGAACCCGCTGACCCGTCCTGTAGTCGCGAGGGTCAGAGGGCGCATTCTTCGCCACCCCGCACTCCAGGGGCAGAGAGAGCCCGACTGCCGACGGGACCCGCAGAGCGCGGGCAGGGCGATCCAGCCAACGAGGAGCTAGGATCTTGGGGTGCCGCCCTGAGGCAGCCAGCCCAGCCTGGGTGAGCCGCGGGGCGCTGGCCGCGGAGAGGAAAAAGCCCCTCCCCCTTCCAGCTCCGGGGCCCCGCCCGGCCTCCAGGCCCCGAGGCGCAGCCGTCCCGAGGGAAGGAAGGCGCGGGATGAGACAGGAGGGAGGACACTTACTTAAAAGGCTACATAGTTTCACTCCCTGTCCTTTTCTGAGCCGCGGCGACGCCTCCCGGACCCGGGACTCGGACCTCGGTGCCCACCACCCCAGCACAGCGGTTCTGCTCCACCGCCCACCTCTTTACTCCGCCGTTGGGCGGAGCCGCGCCTGGTCAGCCCAATGAGCGGCCGTTGTTATTCAGAGTGACGTGTGCGCAGAGCAATCATTGAGTCTGCCCAGCCGGGGTGGGGCTCAGGCGGTGCACAGCACTTCCTACTCAGGCCCGACCAGCCCTGAGTCGCGGACTGCGCGTGCCCGGAACGGGAGGGGGCGGGGCCGAAGCTGATCTGACACTAGAGGTGGGTTCCAAGCTTGGTCCCTGGAAAGCGGGCTGTATCCGGATGGGAAGACCCCGGAGCTGTCCCGCGCTGCGGATCGCCCATTACTGCTACCTTTAGAGAGCGGAGGTGCCCAGCCCTACGAGGCACACCACTCCGTCGCTGGCAGGCTCTGGGAGTTAGGGTCCCTGGGTTCTGATTCCCTCACGTGTATGGACGTCGCGTGACCTAGGCCCCCTTTTTTTACCTGGGCCTCAGTTTCCCCATCTTTACGATACTGGAGGGTTGGAACTGCCGAGTGCTAGTATTCCAAAACTAATGGGGAGAGGAGCAGAAGGAGATGGGGGACCCACACGTGACTTTCCCGCGCGGGGCCCCGCCCATCCCTGGTCGGAGGGATCCAAGCGCCCTCCGAGGACGGGCGGGGGTGGGCGGATCATAAGAAACCCGACCCGGCAGCCCTTGGCAGCGGCTAAGGCGGAGCGCGAGGCTCCGCGGCCGGCCAGCCCTGGCGACGGCACCGGAGAATGGGGACCGCAACCCGGGCTTCGCAGAGAGCCACCTTGGAGGCGAGGGCGGTGCAGAGACTCGCTGTGTGACTCTGAGCGAATCGGGGGAGGATGGACCAGGGAATGGGAGATAGCTAACGGGGCTCCCTCTCTGCGTCCGGTCCGCAGAGGCGCACGTCGCGGGTCTCCAGAGGCTCCGTCGACAACAGCTGCAGCGCCGAGCTAGTCTCGGGCCATGAGGAGCGCGCGGGCCGCCGTCGGGGCTCGCAGCGTCCTGCCGCGCTGAGGGCGTGGAACGGAGAGGGGCGCGGGCGGCCGGGCCGCGCCAGAGCGCACAGCCATGGCGAGGGAGGAGTGCAAGGCACTGCTGGACGCTCTCAACAAGGCGACCGCATGCTACCACCACCTGGTGCTGACCGTCGGCGGCTCGGCGGACTCGCAGAACCTGCGTGAGGAGCTGCAGAAGACGCGCCAGAAGGCGCAGGAGCTGGCGGTGGCCACCCGCGCCCAGCTGACGGCCGCGCTGCGCGACCGGGGCCTGGGCGCCGAGGAGCGCGCCGAGTTCGAGCGCCTCTGGGTGGCCTTCTCTGGCTGCCTGGACCTGCTGGAAGCCGACATGCGGCGCGCACTGGCCCTGGGCACCGCGTTCCCTCTGCACGCGCCGCGGCGGCCGCTGGTGCGCACCGGCGTGGCGGGCGGCGCGGCGGGTGTAGCGGCGCGGGCCCTGAGCGCCCGCAGCTTGCGACACGAGGCGGAGGGCGACTTCGACGTGGACGACCTGCGCGAGCTGGAGCGCGAGATTCTTCAGGTGAGCGAGATGATCCACGACATGGAGATGAAGGTCAACGTGCCCCGCTGGACCGTGCAGGCCCGGCAAACGGCGGGCGCCGAGCTCCTGTCCAGCGCCGGC
This sequence comes from Ursus maritimus, assembly GCF_017311325.1. Classification (NCBI taxonomy): domain Eukaryota; kingdom Metazoa; phylum Chordata; class Mammalia; order Carnivora; family Ursidae; genus Ursus; species Ursus maritimus. Next base: position 39,119,568 of record NW_024424341.1, read on the forward strand.
GCCTCCTCGGTGGGCGCCGTGTCCGTCCAGGAGCGCACGGGGCCCTGCGACCTGAGCAAAGCCCTGGCCGCCACCGTTTTCAGCGCCGTGCTGCTGGCGGCTGTGGCCCTGGCGGTCTGCGTGGCGAAGCTGAGCTGACCGACATGCGACTTTTCCTGCCATTACCACTCCCTCCCCGGAGACATCCCTCGGGAACGACGGCAATCGCCTGGACTCGGAATGGGAGTGGGATTTGGCACGTTTAAGGGAAGGGGTTCTAAAACCGTGTGTGTGTGTGTGTGTGTGTGTGTGTGTGTGTGTACACATGGGCGTTTCAAGCACACATCTGCTTGGGCAGAACATGGTTTCCTCTTGCTGGCCGGGGAAGAGTTAATTTTGCACGGGCAGCCAGGGCATTACCGCTAATGTATGCAGCAGCTTTATCCCCTATTAATAGAAAACCGTCCACAGTGACCCCAGATTCCTCCGAGTTAATGGGTGACCACGTGTGCTGCTGGGGCGTGTTTACACGGTGCCTGAGTTTGGTGCCCCCACCCCTACCAGCGATTCCCACTCTCTGCGTGGGGCAGTTTGAAAGAAGGGTGAGGTGAAATGAAGTCGGGGGGAGGGGAGTTGTTTTGCTTTGTGTGGGTGGTGATTTTGTTTCCTGGACAAAACTGTAAGAAGGTGTAAGCAGGTTTTATTACCTTAATCCTTTGGGGCCTAAGCTTAGGAGAGTGTGCAAAGAGAAGTCCGTGCACCATTTCTCTATGGCACACCATTGAGCTTCTTGGCAGAGTTTATCTATTAGTCACCAAAAGCAGCTAGAAGAGGTTTGGGTTTGGGGCTTGGTGACCTCCCCCACAAATGCTGACCCTACTTAGGAAACCAGACAAGACACGTCAAAACTGCCCCCACAGGCTTGGATCCACTGCACCCACTTGCCTACTGAAAAGGGCTCTCCTGGGTCAGCCTGGAAGGCGCACAGGCTTTGGGAAGGGACTTATGCTATTCAAACACGCACTTTCTCCTTTCCCGGGGCTTGTGTTTGTTCCAGAACTAGACCAGAGTTTTTGATCCTCCTTTGGGGGAGGGCTGCAGAATCCTCTTTGGAGCCCTTAATCCTATCTATCCCTTGGAATTTGCCTGCTGGCCAGTAGGAGAGCTGGCTTTGGAGGAAGCTGCACAGCTCCCTGACCCTCACACTGACCCCTGAGAGGGTAAACCTCACTGCCGCATGCCGTCAGAGCCGATTAGCCCTGAGACTGGGTCTCAGGAGCGTTTTAAAAACAATAATCATCAAGAAAGAAAAACCACGTAAGCACACAATGCCCTATCAAAGCTGTTTTTTTATAGAGGACATTTGGCCACGAAGTCATACGTGCCAATGAGTCAAACACAGTGGTCTTCACTTACATCCTGAAGTTAGTAAATATACACCCATTATTAAAATAGACCTTCTGGAAGGCAGGAGGTCATAGCATAAACCACTGGAACCAGGGTGTCCATAACAGAGGTTGAGTGACCCGTGCTGCTTTTGCTCAGTAAATAAAGAAGATGGAAACCCCTGGGTCCCAGGCTGGAACTGCCATGAGCAGAGCCACCACCTGCCACCAGTGGGGCAGAGGAAACGCAGTTGGGGAAATAAGGCTGAGAAAACACATCTCAAAAGGTAATTTGGAATAAAACCCAGAGACTTTGGTTTGGCTGAAAACTGACAAGGATTTTTTTTTTCACTTTTTTACCCTAAAAGTGGGAAGAGGAGGGAAATGACAGTTTCACAAAGGCAGCTTGGAGGGCCAAGGGATTTAGGGGCAAATAGCAGGGGTGGCGCCTTGCCCAGTCCTGAGGGCCACCTGGCCAGCCCAGCTCACCCCCCCCCCTCCTCAACACACAGATTCCAGTACCTCATAGTGAAAATATGGGATCTGTGTGGTGTGTGTGTGTGTGTGTGTGTGTGTCTGTGATAATGGCTTTAAGACACCCACAAGGTCTTAAGCCGATTAAAAGTTTTATGACCTTAACTAATGAAAGGAACACCTTCTGCCTCATCTGAATAGCGGCCACTTCAAATTCTTTTGCACCTGCCCGCTCAGGGTAACTTCAGAGATGACACAAAATTTTTCTAACTCCCCTCGTACCCTCATCCCCCTCCCATCACAACACAATACAGAATCTCTGTTACCTTCTCCAAGGTCTCAGTTCTCCCAGACAAGAGGAGGCTGGGCATTTTGTAACCCAATGTTGGAAGCTATCCTTTAACACCACACCCTAAGTATATTCTCCTGTTTCTAATACAATGACTCTTCTGTTCTTATCAAGTTATTTTGGTTCAGAACGACGACAAAAATTGTTCAGCCGAACCTATTGAAGAAAAAAACCCATCCGATGTTGTATAATCCATAGAGAGCAACAAACGTCTTTGTTGTCACCCTTTCCACCCACTTAGCAGATCTTTAGGTATTTAATTATACGTGCAATCAGATGTGTACCTAATTCCGAGAGTCCTCTGCTCACTGAAATTAGGTATAAAATGTTGCACCCACACACCAAAAAAAGCTGAATGACAATGAACATATTTATCCTATGGACCTGTGAACCTGAACAACGCTATGTTTGCAAGTTTTAAGCATTAGGAATATTTGATATTATTTGGAGTTCTAACATTGCCTACTAGAACTTTCACTATGTGATGCAAGCAGACTCACTTTCTGCTTGAGCAATAGGCTGCTGTCACTATCTCTCTGCTCTCATTTCTATGTATATAATTCAAGACATTGCTTTCTGATAGAAGCCTGATTCCATTTAGGTGTTTGATATCAAAGTCATTAATTTTCTAAAAAAAATTTGGTATGATTTTATACCATGTTACAAGTATAGGGAAAAATTCAATATTTAACATAGGGTATATATCATAAGGTCAACGTTAGAGTCTATGGCAAAAAAAACCCAAAAACCCGTCTAGTTTCCGAAATTAAAGATACAAGTTAAAGGATAGATCTTTATATCCAAAGCTAAATGCTATGATAAGTACCTGTAAAGAGAAAATATTCCTGCTTCTCTTTTGGGAAAACTACTATTTTATCTGATTCCAAGAAGAGAAGCAATTGGAATGTCAAGACACTTATGGAAACTTTGAACTTTGTTAGTAGGGGGGAAAAGCCCGAACACGAATGTTTGTAGAAGAGGAAAAAAAAAAAAAAAAAAGCCTGGCAAATTCATTTTTTGTGTGCTCGAAGAACTTAATGCTTTAAAATGCTGCAAGGGAGATATTTTTGGTAAGGAAAATTAGAGCATAACCTGCATGATTTACTTAAGGTTTACAGTAAGCTACATAAGAGAGTGTGATGTCAGATGACAGGTAGTTTTGGTTAAACGAGTGTTTTGGTTTGCATGAGGGTCCTGATGATGCTGCATTTTCCCTTTCAACCTGCACATTGATACATTTTTAGCTACTCCGTTGCTTTTCAGATATAGCTCTCCCTTCTGTCATGAACGCTTGTTCAGGGTGTGAGCCCCGACACATGTCACGTGTGAGCCTGAGAATTAAAGAACTTCAGACTGGCCTCCGTCTTCCTTTGGGGCGTGCCTCCTCTCTCAAGGCCAGATCAGCTATGATGGACAGGGGCTCTGCCTCTCTTTCCAAGTACCTCAGAGAAGTCATTGACCTCCCTGTGCCTGGGTTCCCTCCATGGTGAAATGAGGGGAGCCCTGATGATGGACTCAAAGGTCCCTTCCAGAGTTTAGAACATTTAACAGAATGCAGTAAAACAAGAAAGGATTATTCTGTTTGTTTGGGGGGTTTTGATTGGCATTGTTGGTCTGGGTACACACCGAAATGAAATGAAATGAAATGAAATGTTACAGTTTGGTGTTTATTATCTAAAATTCCATATAAATTTAAAAAATCAGAATGAACTGAGCTTACTGCGATTTTAGTCCATATCAGAATTAGAGGATGGACTTAAAAAGCAACTTTGCATAAATGCTATTTTATTTATAGTATTTAAATTAGATTAGGAATTTAAATTCAGACTGTAAGTCTGAGTCCAAGAAAGCCTACCATTGATTAAACAGTTGGTTTTACCCAGCAGTCGGGCCATCTAAACTGATTCTGGGAAATTACAGATGTGAAACCCTGTCCTTTATCATGGAGGCTGGGAAAATCCTACTCTGTAGGTAACCTGGAGCCCTCGGTACCATGACTGCATTGGCTGCTTGATGTCAGGACATGAGCACAGCGTGGGGGGTTTTGTACGTGGCATCAAATCCAAAGTAGAATTAAAGGCTTCATGTCGTTTATCTACCTTAAATTGTTTATTAAATTTAAAAAAAAGAACAAAGGTAACATGCAGCATTTATAACTGAGCTGGAAAAGACACCCTCAAATAATTCAGCTATCAACTCTTGTGATTTTATATATATATATATATGATGTATTCTTAATCTTCTTTATGCCCATCTGAAGTGAAGTGAAGGTCCTGATCAACACTGTTACCCTTCATAGATTTTATTACATAAAGAGATGTTCAGAAATACTCTAGGATTATAAATCTCCAAGTGCTTCTCTACGGTATGATTATACTTACCTTGTAAAGCAGGACGGAAGTGGGAAGAACGGTAGGTCTCCACATGAGTGATCTGTGGCTGTGGTCCACACAGATCAAAGTCATAGTCAAATACTATTTATTTGGCTCCTAAGAACTGACCAAAGGTGCAGGGACTGACCACATGCTGCTGCCCTGTGTCCTCGGGGATAAGATGGATTTCTCGGAAAAGCATTCCCCCTTTCATTTACTTATTTTCATCTCATTCCACAGAGGATTCTGGGTGTTTTCATTGTAGTACTATGAGATCTTGGGCATCCTTGCTTGTTGGTGTTTATAACCTAAGGCTTATATGACAAAGGTAAATAAGCCAAATGACAGCTCCCGTTGGCAAAGTGATTTTGAAGAGTCCTTTTAATACGCTGTTGCCAGAAAGCAAAGTTGAGTGTCCCCTGCCTGTATGGATGTTAGGCATATAGGGATCTACAAGGGAGTAAACAGAAATGAAAATATTTGTGAAGGTGGTGGGATTATGAATGGCGTTTTTTCAATAATTTAATGCTATACTGTTTTTACAATAAAATTCTGAATGCTTTTATCATCTAGAAAGTATTACTGTTATTAAAATATAAATTTTAGGTGCATGGGTGGCTGAGTCGTTAAGCATCTGCCTTCGGCTCAGGTCATGATTCTGGGGTCCTGGGATTGAGCCCCGCGTCAAGTTCCCTGCTCAGGGGGAAGCCTGCTTCTCCCTTTCCACTCCCCCTGCTTGTGTTCCCTCTCTCGATGTTTCTCTCTGTCAAATAAATAAATAAAATCTTTTTTAAAAAATTTAAAAAGTAAATTTTAACAGTTAGGGTCTCAAAGTATAAGGAGAAACCATTTCAGACCCTTCTCCCCTAAAAGCAAAGCAGAACAGTTTTGGAATCCTACCCCAGGGAATCAGAAGTTTTGAAATGTAGTATCAAGACACTATAGCCTTGAGGTTAAGAACACTAACTATGAAAGAAGGTACGCCTGAGTTCAGAGCAGATCTCATTGAAGTTCTTCAATGTCTCTGACCTTAATGTCCCTATCTTTGCAATGGGAGTAATAATCAGGTATACTTCATAAGGATATCGAAATAAAACTTTTTCCGGGCACAGGGCTCAATAAATGTTGGCTGCCACTGCTGTTGTTATTTATCAAACTACTTCAGAAGTCCCAAAATCGGATAATTGGGGAAAAGAAACTATATAAAAACATTTACCCCATTAACCTAGGTAAAATCTGCCAAAAAATCAATTTGAAGGTCAAAATTAGATACACTTATCAAAATGACAGAAGGTAATACAAAGATCAAGTACAGATTGCTTACCTGGAAGTTGGAATCTATGCATTTTTAAAGTCAAACTTATTGAGGTTTAAGTTAAATACAGTACCATTTGCCCTTCTCAGTTGAGCAGTTTTGAGTTTTGACAAAGGTATGCAATCATGTAACCACCACTGCAAGCAGGACTACGTTTTCTCTCTCTCTCTCTCTCTCACACACACACACACACACACACGTGTTTCCTAGTCAATCCTTTCCTTCTGCCCCAAGCTCTGGCAACCACTGACCTCATTTCTGTCCCTATAGTTTTGCCTTTTCCAGAATGTCCCATAAATGGAATCCATACATTTTTGAGAAAACAATGCTGTGAAACTTTTAAAAAACCCTTTTTTAAATGTTATTTTATTTTGAAGAATTTGAGAGAGAGAGCAAGAGAGCATGAGAGGAGAGAGGGTCAGAGGGAGAAGCAGGCTCCCCGCGAAGCAGGGAGCCCAACGATGTGGGACTCGATCCTATAAGTCCGGGATCATGACTCGAGCCGAAGGCAGTCACTCAACCAACTGAGCCACCCAGGCGCCTGCCCCTAAAACCCTTCTTAAAAATCATTTTGAGGCATAATTTTTATGTGGTGATTTGTGGCGCACGGGATGTTACTGGTCAATCACAGGTGGATTTTGTTGGCTTCTAGGAAGGCTGAACAGGGCAACTGCTACCATTGAGCGTCCAAGCTGAAGTTCTCTCTCTCTCTAGCTAGCCCCGTAGATCACGTTCTCTTCCTTTCTTTCCATTTTAACTGAAAAGCCTGATAAATAATGGACAACAAATGAATTTGGGCTTGCTGAACTTGAGACTGAACTAAAAGACTGCATGGAGCTAAGGTGAGAAGCAGCAGGACACATGGGGAAAGTTGTTTTTAATTTTCAAGGCTTCACATGCGCTAATAAACCAAATAAGGACTTTTTAAATTGTAAATAAAGCTGGGCAGGACCGGTAGAACACAGGAATGAAGAGTCAACTGTCCTTCACTATGAAGTAAGCAACTGTGTCAAACAGAGTGACTCACTCTCTCATGACCAAGTGGCACATGTAACCAACCACTAGTGGGGGATTGCTGTGCACACTTACTGTTAGGCCTGGAACCGCTGGCACAGTGCGCCTGGCAGGACGGGTCTGGGCAGAGAATTCTGAGAATATGCCAATACGTTTCTGACAGTTGCTGGTTGTGACCTTAAGTAAATCCCTCTGAACTCTTGCCCATTTTTCTACACAATTGGAGGCTTGTTCCTTTGTCTTTCCCCAGTTTATTATGTCTTAGACTTTCTTAGGCTGTTTTTTGTCATGATGAAGTTATAAATATGGAGAGGATGGCCAGTTGACCATTTTTTCCCCCTTACTGCTTCTAAAGTTTGAGTCAAAGATAATAGAAGAATTTACCTGTTTTCTTCTAATGCTTGGATGCTTTCGTTTTTTTATCCACTGTTACGACAGCTTCCAAGATGACCCCCAAAGATCCCCTCACCTCCTGGTATTTTGGTGTGGTGCCCATCCACATTGAGAAGACCAGTGTAAAAACAGGATACTGTGGAAATGGCAGGTGACTGACTTCTCAGGCTAAGTCATAAGAGGCATCATGGCTTCTTCCTCCCTCTCTCATTGGTCACTCTCTCTGGGTAAAGTTAACTGCCCAGTCTCAAAGACACTCAGGTGGCTCCATGGAGAGGCCAGTGGGGTGAGGACCTGAGGCCTTCAGCCAACAGCCATACGAGTGGGCCATTGTGGAAATGGATCTTTCGGCCCCCAGCTGACAGGCTGACCACAATCTCATGGGAGATACTGAGTCAGAACCACCCGGCTAAGATGTTCTCGAACTCCTGAGCCACAGAAACTGTGAGGCATTTATCGTTGTAAGCCTCCAAGTTTCAGAGGAATTTGTTAATTGCAATAGATTAATATATCTGCAAATTAATTTTTCCTCTGAGCAGAGCACATTAGATTTGAATATGATATTTGTATCCCTTTTGCTACTACAGGGTCTATTCTTTGCTTCTGTTCTTGTTCTTAGCTACAGTTCAGATAACCGAGGTTACAGGATGTGATCTGTGGATGATACATAAACTGGTATCGCATAACCACAGAGCCTCCTAGGACCAACACAGCCGTGTACAATTCTCGAGACTGTTCTGCGTTGGTTAAGACCCAACCAAAGCATGCCACTTTGCTGTGCACTCTAGAACCTGGGCATCTCACTCAGGAGTGACCAGCCTTTGGGAAAACTAGCTGATATCAAAATAAACATTTTCATCTATAAAACGATGGTGTTATTTTACAGTGAAGAGACTTAACCCTTCTGTGATTAGCTTCTCTTCTATAAAATGGCAATAACTATTTCCACCTTATGTGGTTTTGTGAGGATTATACAGCTAATACTTACAAAGTTTCTAGTGTCTCACACACAGCAAGTGCTTAATAATATCACTGTTATTACAACTTCTAGGATTGAATAACTATTACTTCAATCTCCCAAGCTAGGACTTAACTACTACCTGTCCCTTGCTCTGCATATTTAACCAATTACCACGTTACATCAAGTCTACCTCTTAGGGTGCCTGGGTGACTCTGTCCGTTAAGCATCTGCCTTCAGCTCAGGTTGTGCTCCCAGCGTCCTGGGATGGAGTCCCACATTGGGTCCCTGCTCAGCGGGGAGCCTGCTTCTCCCTCTCCCTCTCTGTTTCTCATGAATAAATAAATAAAATATAAAAAGTCTACCTCCTCAATACTCTGTAAATCATTCCTTCTCCCACCACACCCTCTCTCCATGGCCACTCTCCTGGTTTAGGCCTTCATTATTTCTTGCCTAGCACAGTCCATGGGTCTTCAGTCCAGCTCTCCAACTGAGTCACCATGCCGCTGTTAGGGTGACCTCTGAAGATATGAACTCGATCATGTCACCACCTTTCACAGCTTCCCATGGCTCACAGCACTGGAATCACCTGGGGAGTCAGGGAGTGTGAAAATACAGGCTCCAGGGTACCACTCCAGACTCTCCAATAGATTCTGAAATGCTTGTCTCAGAGCAGAGAGCCACATGCATCTGGGAAGCAGTTCAGGGAGGGGTCCCCCAACTGTGGATCCAGCGGACTCAAGGTAGAGGACAGCTGGTAGACCCTCCCAAGAGGATATGTGTCCTCCCTTGGCCTCCATATGTGCTTCTCTCAGTATGTAGACCCGCTTTTTTGTTTCTGGGATGCAGTCAATACAGGGATTTGCACCTTTAGAAAATGATGCTAACAAAAACCAGCCCCCAAACCAGCAGTGTCATCTGTGGATCCTCCCCCCGGAAATAAGTGACATAAAAATAATAGCTCTTAAATGAAGCCCACCAAAAGAACAGTATATATGTCATCCAGAAACATAGCAAATGTCATAATAGCAATTGTGGCAGAAGCTGTTCGCCACTGATGAGGAGTTGTAAAAGAGAAGATTCCAATTTAAACAGGCTCTAAGAGATAGTAATGTTTCTCTTGGAGGTGGGAGTATTACAGCCACTAAGAAAGTGAAGTGGAGAGAAATTCCCATCTCTAGGCCTGAGTTAAGCATCTCCCATGAAAGTGGAAATCATCAAATGATCTAAGATGCTTAAGGTGGTCCCAGGTGCCCTGACAAGAAAAGGTGTCCAGAACACAAGACAGAGGGGCCCTGAGGGGCAGGGACGCAAAGAGGACCTTTCGCATTCAGGCTGTGCCGTGGGAAACTCATTATTTGGCATCCGGTTCATCCATCAGTTCCTCATTGGTGGGATCAAGTGGGCCGGCAAAGCTCAGAGACCTACCCTTTGGACCTCTTTCTCTGCCAAAGATATACACGTTGTTGTCGACCCATGATTCGGGGATTAAGTCTTAGTTCTTCGGCTTTGGTGGGGTAGGTGTCACCGAGCCTGGTGAAATAAGTGCATCGCATTTTTACCATGGCAGGCCATGTACACCCCTGAGCATTCCTGCTCTCCGTCCGAGTGTCCTGGGTGGGGACGATGAGGCCCTCCTCTCAGGCGCCTGCGAACGACAATCCCTCGCCAGAGACAGTGACAGCCTTAGTCCTATGAACGACCCGACTGGGAACTAGGGCACTAGAGGCGTTGCTGGTCCGCCTCGGCGCCACGCCCCTCCCACAAGCAGGCGCGGGTGCAGGCCGAACAGCCCGAATTCACCCGGCGCCCAGTGCGCGCGCCACGCCTCAAGCTCGTCCTATGAGACACTGGCCTGGGTCCCCCAGTCCAGGACAACCGCTGGGGCGGTAGGATCGGTGCGCAGGAGCTCCTGCAGCGCCGCAACCCAGGGACCGGAAGTCTCCTGCCGCCAACCGCCCGCCATGAACGGCTCCCTGCGGCCGCACGCCAGCAGCTGGCGGCGGGCAGCCACCGTCGTGCTGGCGGCCGGCTGGGCGCGCCCAAGCCCCGCCGTCCCGTCGCTGCCCCCCGAGGGCTTCCGGCTGCTGCTGCTGCAGCGCTCCGGGAGCCAAGGCTTCATGCCCGGGGCGCACGTCTTCCCGGGGGGCGTGCAGGACACCGCCGACCGCTCGGCGGACTGGCTGCGCCTCTTCGCGCCGCACCACCGGCCGCCACGCTTCGGCCTGGGCCCCGCACGGTCGCGGCCAGCCTCCTTCCCAGGGTTGCCCGCCGCCGCCGCCGACGGGGACGCCGCGGCGCTGCCGGATGACGTCGCCTCCCGCATCTGCGCCATCCGCGAGACCTTCGAGGAGGCGGGCGTGCTGCTGCTGCGGCCGCGAGCCGCCCTGCCAGCGGCGCCCGAGCTGGCCCGGGCCCTCGCGCTGCCACCGGGCCTGGACGCCTGGCGCGACCGCGTCCGCCGCGACCCGCGCCACTTCCTGAGCCTGTGTGCGCACCTCGACTGCACGCCCGACATCTGGGCGCTGCAGGACTGGGCCGGCTGGCTCACGCCGTTCTCGCGCCCCGGCGGTCGCCGCTTCGACACGGCCTTCTTCTTGTGTTGCCTGAGCGAACCGCCGCCGGTCTACCCAGACTTGACCGAGGTGGTGAGCTGCCAGGTAGGGCGTGCTGGGCCGGAGTGGGGACCCACCCGAACTTGAGAATGAGGACCCGGCCAGCAGCCAAGGCCATCTGGAACCTCCCGATAAGCCCAGCATAGAGAGGCTGATTGCAGGTGTCCTTCCATCTATGATGGGGCCACAGCT
>NW_024424341.1:39130623-39365059 GCF_017311325.1 Ursus maritimus
GGTGGACCTCATCTACCTAACATCGTGGCTTAGCCTGGCCTACCTTAAACGTGCTCAGAACACTTACATTAACCTTCTGCTGGACAAAGGCACCTAACACGAAATCTATTTTATAACGAAGGATTGACTATCTCATGTAATTTATTGCATACTAGAAGTGAGCAACAGAATGGTTGTATGGTTCAGAATGGGTGTAAGCATATCCTTTGTTTACCCTCAGGATCTCACGCCTGATGGCGAGCTTGCACATTGCTCCTGCCCAGTGTTACCAGTAGTGAGTGAGTAGCCAGCTGGGAGGAAACATCATAATTCAAAAGCAACGTTTCTCCTGAATGCATATGGCTTTTGCAGCATATGGCTTTTGCGAAATTGTAAATTGAACCAAAGTCCAGTCGGTGTAGCTTCCTCAGAGCCTTAGAGCCAGTAAGTGACAGAGTGGGCATGGCATCCAGGAAGTCTGGCCCTCAGCCCTGCAGGCCAAAGGCAGGACTTTGGTGAAGTGCTCTCTGCTTTCCCCAGCTTCATAATCCCAAGGCCTTACTCTGCCTCTCCTGTGGTTCCCCCAGGAGGGTCCCGAGGGAGATCCCAGGATTTGTACAGTGCTGCTCAGGGGCCAGGCTCCTTCCTGAGCGCTTTACCTGCATTAACTCATTTCATGCCCACAGCAGTTTAATTATGTCCTCAGAGAACATACTTTATGTGGTTTCAGTCTTAAATTTATTGAGTTTTGTTTTATGGCCACAAATAGGAGTCTGTCTTGGTGAATGTTCCTTTTGCACCTAAAAAGAATAATGCTGTGTTTGATGGAGTGTTTGTAAAAAAGTCAATTAGGTTAAATTTGTCGGTAGTGTCTTTCATTTCTTCTGTGCTATTTCCTTGTTCTATCAGATATTGACAGGAATGCTGAAAAAAAAAATTTTTTAAGATTTTTTTAACTAATCTCTACACCCAACATGGGGCTCCTATTCACAACCCCGAGATCAAGAGTCGCATGCTCCACAGCCTGAGCCAGCCAGGTGTTCCAGGAATGGTGAAATTTTTAATGAGTAATTATGGATTTGTCTTTTTCTCTTTTAGTTCTATCAGGTTTTGCTTCATGTATCTTGTAAGGTGCTGCATAGACATTTAGGACTGTTAAAGTTTGATGGATTGATCCTTTGATTATTATGAAATGTCCTTCTTTATCCCTGGCAATATTCCTTGTGCTGAGATCTGAAATTTCCTCTGTCTGATGCTAATATAGCCACTCTGCCTTTCATTCAATGAGCAAAATAGCATAGTATCTTTTCCCAGCCTTTAATTTTAACCTGTGTCTTCATTTTGTTTTATTTTTTAGAAGATTTATTTATTCAATTTAGAGAGAAGGAGAGAGAGCATGAACAGGAGGGGTAGAGGGAGTGGGAGAGAGAATCCCAAGCAGACACCGGCTCATGACCATGAGATCATGACCTGAGCGGACACCAAGAAAGAGATGCTTAACCTACTGTACCACCCAGGCACCCCTGTGTTTTTATATTTAAAGTATGTTTCTTGTAGGCAGCCTGTGGTCTTGCCTTTTTTTTTTTTTTTTTTTAATCAGTATGACAATTTCTACCTTTTAGTTGGGGTGTTTAGATCATTTATATATGTTAATATATTTAAGTATTTATATTTAATTTAAATCTACCATCTTTTAGTTTTTTATTTGTCCCATCTATTCTTTGCACTGTTTTTCTTTTCCTGACTCTTTTTGGATTATTTAAGTATTTTTTAAGAACTCTGTTTTATCTCCATTATTGACTTCTTAATTATACCTCTTTGTGGTTATGCTAGGGTTTGCAATATATAGGTTGCATTTCATGTATCACGTTAGAACCTTCCAACAGTATACTTACAATTCTCCCCCTATGTCCATTAGCTATTGTCATACATTTGACTTTTATTGTTATTATGAACTCTACAATACACTGATTATTTTGCCTTAAACAGTCAATCTTTGAAAGACTGTGAAAATGAGCAAAAAATGTCTTTTATGTGAACCTGCGTATTTACCATCATTAGCACTCTTCATTCCTTTGTGTAGATTAAAATCTACAACTGGTTTCTTTTGGCCTAAAGAACTTCCTCTAATAGGTCTTGTATTTCAGATCTTCTGACAAGGAATCTTGTAAATTTTGTTTATCTGGAAAATACTTTATTTTGCCTTCAATTTTTTTGAAAAGTATTTTGGCTGGGTATAGAATTACAGGTTAACAGATTTTTTTTCTGTCAGTACTTAAAGGTGTTGCTTTGGTATATTCTGGTTTGTGTAATTTATGATGAGAAGTATGCTTTTAACTCTTTGTTCCTCTGTACGTAGTGTGTTTTTGTTTGTTTTTTTTTTGGCATGTGTGGCTACTCTAAATATTTCCTCTTAATCATTGGTGTTCATCAATTTGACTATGTGCATGGTTTTTTATTTTATTTATTTATTTATTTATGTCTTCAGATTTTTTTCACTTTTACCTATGTTCTGGGACTCCAATTATACATTTATGTTGGACTACTTGATAATGTCATTGATACCTTGTTCATTTTTTTTCCAAATATTTTCTCTGTGCTTTATTTTGTTTTTGTTTTTGTTTTTTTTTTAAAGATTTTTATTTATTTATTTGACAGAGATAGAGACAGCCAGCGAGAGAGGGAACACAAGCAGGGGGAGTGGGAGAGGAAGAAGCAGGCTCATAGCAGAAGAGCCTGATGTGGGGCTCGATCCCATAACGCCGGGATCACGCCCTGAGCTGAAGGCAGACGCTTTAACCGCTGTGCCACCCAGGCGCCCCTCTGTGCTTTATTTTGAATAGATTCTTTGCTATATTTTCAAGTTCTCTCTCTCTCTCATACCTCGCATCTAGCCTGCTGTAAATACTACCCTGTGTATTTTTCATTTCAGACACTTTTATTTAACCAACCTCTTGGGGGCAGAGGGTCAACCCAGATTTTGTTACCAAATCTTTTCATGTCGTCTCAGAGGAATCTAGCAAGGCACATTAATGAATTAATTTTACAGCTTCAATTAGATTTGGGTACCAACCTAACAATTTCAAATCTTTGATTACCTCTGGAATAAACCTTAAGAACCCCAGCCTTTGTCTTCCACAGTGGTCATCGCCATCAGAGGCAACTGAGAGTTTCATATCAAAGGAAATTTGGTTGGCACCTCCGCAGTTCTATGAAATAAGAAGATTGGGAAACTTTTCCTCTCTCTCTGACTTGCACAAATTTTGTTTGGACGGTGCATCAGAAGGAATGGAAAGAATGCTGCCGATCACATTTGTAACTGCTGATGCAATGCTCCAGCTTTTACCAGGTAAGTCAGTGAAGCATCATGCTTTTTTACATTTAGTATTCACATTTAGTGCACGGGGCTGTATGGCAGTATTGCCCAACAGAGAGACATGAATTCCCGTCTGTTTTATACAGTACAGTTTATTAAGTAAGGTCTAATTCTATAAAATATCCATAGTATTTATTATAACCAAAAGTTCTGAATAATTCACTGTGTACACACACATACGTTTATTTAAATGTTTCCTAGACATTGACGAAGTTCTTTCTTGTATATTATCTCACTGTTATACATTTTAATTTTGGATGATAAGAACAAACTATGAAGTTGAGAACTTCCATTTTCAAGTACACTCTATTAAGAACTGTAATTATGAGCAGTTGTCAATTTATTTGATTGAGGGAGTTTGTTGGTGGTTGATTGTTGGGCAAGTGCCAGGCAGGGGTTTTATGGCAGTTTAGAGCAGGGCTTTGTGACCTGTCTCCTGGCTACTTGGCTCAGTGCTCAGAAGAGCAATGATATTTGTTCCTCATCCTACAGTGGGATAGTTCAGCAGTTTTGACGTATAAAGATAATTTCTGTAATTTAACCTTAAAATTATTAGAACAGCCCACATTGAAACCCCAAAATATATGGACTTAAAGGCCATTTTTTCGTGATGAAAAAATACCAGTCATAAATATTTATGTGCTCAAGGAAAATTCTTGGCTGAGGAATGGGGAGGTGGGGGATGTGGGTATTAAAAACACAAGAAAGAAATTTAGGTAAGCTCATAAAATTAGAGTTACTTAACACCTATCTCACTTCCAAACATGGCATAGATGAAAATAAGTACCAATGTGTATGTCACTAACATATTGGAATGTTTTATAAAATAACACTGTGGAATCAAAATATTATTTTTCAGGAGATGAACTATACTTAGAAGATTCCGAATTTTTAGAAACTGTTATGTCCTCTGGAAAAAAGACTGAAGAAATCATGAAGGAAGGCAAGACCTTTCACCGACTGGTGTTACACAGCCGCCATGTGTATAATCTCCACGTGACTATCCAGTCAAAGTACAAACATGTTTATCCTAAGACCTATGTGATAAGTAAGAGCCATTTGTAGAGTCCTGCTTGTTTGTACTTGCTCAGTTGACTGCTTGAAGTTGTCCTATGGCATACTGGAGGTTGACTAGACTTGCTTGGAGCATTAGGACCTGCCTGGAAGTTACAGTACAGTCTCTCACATTCAAGTGCATTATAGCACTTCCTTGCTTATTTCAGTCTTCAAGCCTTACAGTATCGCACAAGTGTCAAAGTGCTAGTGATCTTATTCCCAGACTGAGGGAAAAACCTTTCACAGGGGTTTCCACTTCTGTATTATTTTATAATCAGAAGTTTAAATAAGGTGTTCTCCTGCCATTGTCCGGTATATTAGCACTTTCCTTGATGTGCTTTGGAGATGGACCCGTGACTCCCTTAGACATGCTGCTGGAATTAGTTGAAGGGTGTCTGACTACACAGGGAACAGTAGACTGAGACAACCTTCAGGCGACAGGGTCATTATATTCTTGTTACGTCTTTAGCTTGATGATTAACCTTCAGTTCTGTTTAATACCAAATGGCCTTAGTTATTAGGTTTACCAAATGGGAAACCTATTTTAAAGAAATATGAAGCCATAACAAAAACCGTCATTATTTTTACTCTGGAGCAGAAGGTAATGAATGCAAAGAGATTAGAGAGATGCAGAACTAGTCATCATTCAGTGGTGTTTTATTAATGATGCTTATTTACAATATTTTTAATATGGGTAATTTTTTCATGTTCTCCTAAGAGGAATACTATTTTGATTAAAGATGGGCAATGGCTGAGACATCAATTCTGTTTCAGATCCTTGACTATATTATGCATGATACACTGGATTTTATTTTTCATGAGATGTCTTAGTTTTTCTACCTGTGAAATAGAGGTATTAATGAATAAGGTATATGTGTATTACTTCATCTTGGCTAGAGGAATACATCCAGATGAATGGTTCCCCACCCAGGGCACTTTTGCCCCTCAGGAGACATTTGGCAGTGTCTGGAAACATTTTTTTTTTTTTTAAGATTTTATTTATTTATTCGACAGAGAGACAGCCAGCGAGAGAGGGAACACAAGCAGGGGGAGTGGGAGAGGAAGAAGCAGGCTCATAGCAGAGGAGCCTGATGTGGGGCTCGATCCCATAACGCCGGGATCACGCCCTGAGCCAAAGGCAGATGCTTAACCGCTGTGCCACCCAGGCGCCCCTGGAAACATTTTTGGTTGTAAGAGTGAGATGCTTCTACCATCTAGTGGGGAGAGGCCAGAAATGTGGTTAAATATCCTACAATAAATAGAACAGCTACGCACAATTATCTGGTCAAGGTTGAGAAACTCTGATCTAAAGTAAACATGTTTTCTTCAGTGAATGGTTCCAATATATACGTTTTGAGAACCATATACTATTAGCATTCCCCCTGGCTTCTGGACCTACAGAAGCTCTCCTTACTGATTTTTGGCTTTGGGCATAATACTCTTTCATTCTCACAGAAAACAGAATGTTATAGCTGGAAGAGAACTCGCTGAACACCATTCTGTTGCCAGTTAGACAGCTGAGATTCACACAGCTGGTTAGTGCCATAGCTAAGAGTAGAACCTGATGGTTTGTCAGGGAAGCGACACCAGTTACGACCACCGGAAGCAGAAAGGGTAGCAGTTCGGCCCACAGCATCTTGGTATCATCGTCACCGAAGAAGCCACGACAGAGCCAGGCACTGGATGGAATAACACTGTATTCACATGGACAAGAGGCAGAGCAGAATCTGCTCCAGTAATGCACGTCAGGCCCCCACAGCCAGCAGGTGTTCCGCCTGCAGCCGACACAGAGTACGTGGCCTGCAGACACCCCTCTTGTGCTACAGAAGGATCCCATCTCCTCCTGCAGTGGACAGATACAGTCGTGGGGTTGGCCAGGGGTCCTAGGAGGCACATGCTTACACGGAGCAAAGGAGGACAACACTGAGTGTGAAACAGGGAAAGGCTATTCCCACACAAGGCGATGAGGCCGGCACAGGCTGTGAGGACTCTTTTTGTCGGTAGGGGAGTGTTCCAGGCTCACTTAGGTGGCTGGGAGCAAGTCAGAAAACTGCACAGCATCGCCTTTCCCACCCCTCCTAGCCCTGCACCCTTTTTGCTGGAGTTACATGATTCAGTGGGTGATTTTAGGAGATGTGACAAAGTAATGTGACATAGTTTTCTTCATAACGATGTATTTTGGTCTTTTTCATCTGAATGAAACTTTGTCTCCTTCTTCCAAGAATTTCTTTTGGAAGACTATCACATGACTTCCTACCTGTCGTGATACCCTAAGGCCCCAACACAAAATAGCGTGAGCCAAAAAAGAGCGTTGTTTTAGAGCCCAGCTTGCAAGAGTTTGTGGCGTTTACCATATGCTCTTTCTTATCCCATGTATTCAAGCCACCTGGGCCTCAGATGCAGAAGCAGGAAGCCAATCACGTGTCCCTCCTCCTCCTTCTAGACCCCTTCCCGCCCATGCTGGCATCCCTACTCCATGCCATCTCATCCAGCACGCAGCCAGGAAAACTTATTTTCTATGATACTATACAGTCTCTTGAAACCGAAGTTACAAACTCAGGAATAAATACGAAGTCGGTATTCATTTCCATTACCTACCTTCTTTTGCCGATTCCTTTGAATGATTTCTATGAGAATCCAAAACTGCACAGGCATCAGCATTTCAAGTTAACGTGTCTCGTCCTCAGTTCTGTTAATAAAAATAAGAGTGTCCTATACTGTGGGAGACACAAAGGGCTCAGGTATAAGGGGACTTCTCTTCCAAGGGATTTTGGGGTGGGGGAGCCCTCACATTTGGGCATATGTAGTTATTTACGGTCTCTTCTCAAACCTCTATTTTGTTTTTAACTTCTCTGCAACTTTGGGCAGTTTTCCACTCCTTCCTCCTCTTCAGCCACTCGTCCTCTGCCTTCTCTTTAACTTCTCCTCTAATTGACCTTTACCTCTTGGAGCCCCTCAGTACCTGTTCTCAGACCCTCTTCTGTCCTTGGGTAAGGTAAGCAACTTCCAGGTGACATCCTTTAAAAAGAAACCTGCTTGCCCTCCACTATCTTTTTCTCCTCAATGGCTGAACATTGTGACAACTGGAGCAGCTCCCTGGGACCCAGAGACAGAAGCCAGGTGTTAGGATATAGCTGCCTGCCAGACTTGGGCGGCTCACCTCTTGCTTGTTACGTGAAAGAAAATAGAAGTCACTGTATTTCGGGGTCTATTTGTTGAAAACAGTTGAACTTGTTTCCTAACCTGTAATTTTCCCTTTTAAGCAGGTTCCCTCAGCACGATCTTCCTATATCAGAAATCTACCAGTTATTTAAGCTAAAAATATTAGTCATTCTTGATTCCTCCTTTTCCTTTATATCCAGGTGACTAGCAAGTCCTGTTGATTCTGTTGCCCACAGTTATCTGGATTTTCCCATCCTCTGTCCTCTGCACTGCCATCACCTCAGTTGAGCCACAGTTATATCTTACCTAGCCAACTCTAACAGCCCTGTAACAAATGTAAGAGCTAGTCTCTCCATCTTCATTCTTAACCTCATGACGCATTCTCTCCTATTGAACTGGAAAAATGCTCTCGACATCAAAATGTAAGTCATGTCCTGGCACTGCCTTCATTAAAACCCTTCAGTGGCTTTTCTTCACACTTAAAAACAGAATTTACTGTGGCCTGCAAGTCCCCACCTTTCTCTCTGATTTCATACACCCTTCTCCTACACTCCCATCAGAAGGGTCTTCTTTCTCTTCCTCGATTATTCAAAGTTCTTTCCACCTCAGGATCTTTTCCCATACTGTTGCCTTGAAACCAACCCGGGTCTCTGGACTGTTTTTGTTCTTGAGTGTCTCTGTTACTACTGCCTCAGGAAAACAGACGAGGATGAGTAACCGACATGTGGATCGTTGGCATGTATAAAAGAAGATTCCAGGACAAAAGGAAGAAAACCATTATTTAGAGAAGAGAATAAAATTTCTTTGAGCTGAAGAAAAATGTTGATCTTCAGATAAAAAGGTCCTGTTGCTGTCAAAGGAAAATTAACAAAAATTGTCCAATATCTGTATGATATTTTGAATTTCAAAGATAAAGAATGCACAGATTTTCAGGAAGAAAAAGAGAAGATTGCTCACAAAGGTAGAAAATCAGGTTTCTATTGCACTACTGGGTGTTTACCCCAAAGATACAGACGTAGTGAAGAGAAGGGCCATATGCACCCCAATGTTCATAGCAGCATTGTCCACAATAGCTAAATCGTGGAAGGAGCCGAGATGCCCTGCAACAGATGACTGGATTAAGAAGTTGTGGTCCATATATACAATGGAATATTACTCAGCAATCAGAAAGAATGAGTTCTCAACATTTGCTACAACATGGACGGCACTGGAGGAGATAATGCTTAGTGAAATAAGTCAAGCAGAGAAAGACAACTATCATATGATTTCTCTCATCTATGGAACATAAGAACTAGAATGATCAGTAGGGGAAGAAAGGGATAAAGAAAGGGGGGGTAATCAGAAGGGGGAATGAAACATCAGAGACTATGGACTATGAGAAACAAACTGAGGGCTACAGAGGGGAGGGGGGTGGGGGAATGGGATAGACCGGTGATGGGTAGTAAGGAGGGCACATATTGCATGGTGCACTTCAATCATTAAAGAAATAAACAACATAGGACAGCCAACAGTAGCCACCCAAAAAAAAAAAAAAAGAAAATCAGGCTTCTGAATGTGTGTCACAGAGTAACAGAATATACTGAGCAGAGGGAAAGGATGTGTGTAGAGAATAATTATATCGTATGAAAGTCATGAATACAATTTTTATTCACATATGGGCTCTAAAAATCCCACCTGTTCTGAAAAAATTCACTTGATAGGAATATTATGGATAACTGAGAGATTAATCAAAACAAAAACTTTTAAAGTAGAAGTATGTGGTAGAAGTCCTAATGGGGAGTGTGGAAATCAATTAAATATAGGAAGTAAATGTGAAGAATATGTCTATAGAGTACTGTAAATGTTTTAAAAAATTCATATTTTATAAATTCAAAATGGATGAAAGACTTAAATGTGAGACAGGGAACCATCAAAATCCTAGAGGAGAACATAGGCAGCAACCCCTTTGACCTCGGCCATAGCAACTTGCTAGACACATCTCCAAAGACAAGGGAAACAAAACAAAAATGAACTGTTGGGACTTCATCAAGATAAAAGTTTTCTACACAGTAAAGAAAACAAACAATAAAACTAAAAGGCAGCCTATGGAATGGGAGAAGATAATTTGCAAACGACCTATCTGATAAAGAATTAGTATCCAAAATCCATAAAGAACTTATCAAACTCAACACCCAAAAAACAAATAACCCAGTTAAGAAATGGGCAGAAGACATGAATAGACATTTTCCCAAAGAAGACATCCACATGGCTGACAGACACATGAAAAGATGCTCAATATCACTCATCATCAGGGAAATGCAAATCCAAACCACAATGAGTTACCACCTTACACCAGTCAAAATGGCTAAAATTAACAACACAGGAAACTCAATATATTTGGTATAGAAGGAATGTACCTCAACATGACAAAAGCCATAGATGACGAGCTCACAGCCAACTTCATAGTGGTGAAAGGTTGAAATATTTTTCTCTAAGATCAGGAACAGAACAAGGGTGACAACTCTCACCACTCCTATTCAACATAGTACTAGAAGTCCTAGCATCATATTCAGTGGTGAAAGGTTGAAATATTTTTCTCTAAGATCAGAAACAAGACAAGGGTGCCCACTCTCACCATTCCTATTCGACATAGTACTAGAAATTCTAGCTGGAGCAATCATGCAAGAAAGAGAAGTAAAAGACATTAGAGTTGGAAAGGACAAAGTAAAATTGTCTCTATTTGCAGGTGACATGATTTTATATACATAGAAAAATATATGTAAAAAATCCTAAATATTCCACCGAGAAACTTAGATCTAATCAATAAATTCAGTAAAGTTGTAGGATACAAAATCAACATACAAAAATCAGTAGCATTTCTGTACACTAAAATGAATTCTCTAAAAAAGAACTAAAACAATCTCATTTGCAATAGCATCAAAAATAATGAAATACTTAGGAATGATGAAAGATCATTGCACTGAAGAGCTCTGCACTAAAACTATTAAGACATTGTTGAAGAAAACTGAAGAAGACACAAATGGAAAAGACAGCATGGATTGGAAGAAATAATATTGTTAAAATGTCCGGACAACCCCATATCATGTATAGATTCAGTCAATCCCTACGAAAATTTCAATGACTTTTTTTTTTGGCAGAAATAGAAAAAACCATCTTAAAATTCATGCAGAACCATAAAAGACCCCAAATAGGAAAAGCAGTCCTGAGAAAGAAAAACAAAGCTGGAGGCATTACACTTCCTGACTTCAAACTATACTGCAAAGCTATCACAATTGTATGGTACCGGCATGTAAGTAGACACACAGACCAATGGAATAGAATCAAGAGCTCAGAAATAAACCTATGCATATACAGTCAACCAGTATTTGACAAGATAGCCAAGAATACTCAATGGAGAAAACCTAGTTTCTTCAATGAATGATGTCAGGAATATCAGGTACTCACATGCAAAAGAATGAAACCAGACCCCTAGAAATGGATTAAAAACTTAATTAAATGTGAGACCTGAAACCATAAAACTCCTAAAAGAAAACAGAGAAAAGGCAAAAGACACGGGTCTTCACAATAATTTTTTTGGAAATGACACTTGAAACACAACTGACAAAAAACAAGTGGGACTACATTGTTTCAATCAGAATGAAAAGGCAAACCACATATCTGATAATGTTAATATCCAAAATACATAAGAAACTCATACAACTCAGCCAGGAAAATCCAATTAAAACACGGACAAAGGATCTGAATAGACATTTTTCCAAAGAAGATATTCAGATGGCCAGCAGGTACATGAAAAAATGTTCAGTATCAGTAATTAATAGGAAAGTGCAAATCAAAACCACAATGAGATATCACCCCACACCTGTTGGAATGGTTATCATCAGAAAAACAAGAGATAGCAGGAGTTGATGAAGTGGTGGAGAAAAGGGAATCCCTGTGCACGGTTGGTGGGAATGTAAACTGGTATAGAGCCGCTAAGGAAAACAGTATGGAGATTCCTGAAAAATTAAAAGTAGAACCACATGATGCAGCAATCCCACTCCTGGGAATATATCCAAAGGAAATGAAATCACTCTCCTGAAGAGATAGCTGCGCCCCTATGTTTATTACAGCATTATTTGTAATAGCTAAGACATGGAAACAACCTGTCCAAGATGGAAGAATTGTTAACGAAAAGGTGGAGCACTATTATATTCATATATAAATGTATATCTTCTAATATATATGATATATGTAATGTTAATTAATTTATTATATATAATGGAATACCATTCGGCCATAAAAAAGAAGGAAGTCCTGCCGTTTATGAAACATGGATGGACCTTGAGGGCAATATGCTAAATGAAGTAAATCAGACAGGAAGACAAATACTGTATGGTCTCACTTCTAGGCGGAATCTAAACAAAACAAAACAAAACAACACCAAGCCCATAGAAACAGAGATCAGATTTTTGGTTGCCAGAGGTGGGTGGTGTGTGGTGCAGGAATTAGCGAAGGTGATCAAAAGGTACAAACTTTCAGTTACAAGATGAATAAGTTCTAAGGCTGGAACGTACAATGTGATGGCTAATGGTTAACAATACTGTATTGTGTATTTGAAAGTTGCTAAGAGTAAATCTTAAAAGTTCTCATCACAAGGAAAAAACTAACTCTGTGAGGTGACAAATGTTAACTAAACTTACTGTGGTGATTATTTCATAATATATACACATATCAAATCACTATGTTATACACTTTAGACTTATACAATGTTATACGTCAACTATATCTCAAACTGGGAAAAAACTAAACCTAACTGTAAGTCACTTAAAACAATTCTGCAGGAGGGCTAAAAGTAAAAAGAAAAAACAAGAAAAGCTTAGAGAGTATTAATCAGATGAAGTATCAATGTACAAAGCAGTAAATGGGACCAAGGTTAATTTTAGTTTGATAGTGTATAGTTCAAAATGGAGATAAGAGAACTTTCTTGCAGTGAATAACACAACATTGAGCTATTAAAAATACACAAGAAACAGGGATAATCTGACAGATATATAATATTAGTGGGAACCATGAATAAGGCATTCTCTGATAGATCGAGTCCATGAAAGACAACTGAGGTGTCTGGGGTAAACGCTGGACAAGCACCAGACTTCTATCTTTGGGTTATGATGCCATAACTGTAATGTCCACTCTCTCTTAATTGATGCAAAATGTCTAAAAAATAAAAGCAAAAGAAGTTCTTTTCTTAAAAATCAACTGACAAATGATTAAGCCAGCTTTTGGGCCAAGCTTCTTTTTCATTCCTTTTTGTGAAAACGATGAGAATATTTTATTTTATTTTTAAAAAAGATTTTATTTATTTGACAGAGAGAGACAGTGAGAGAGGGAACACAAGCAGGGGGAGTGGGAGAGGGAGAAGCAGGCTCCCAGCGGAGCAGGCAGCCCGATGCAGGGCTTGGTCCCAGAACCCTGGGGTCATGACTTGAGCTGAAGGCAGATGCTTAACGACTGAGCCACCCAGGCGCCCCCAGTGAGAATATTTTAAAACTAGGGAAGTGCACGTGTCTGTTAGCCATTTGTATGTCTTCATTGGAAAAGTGTCTGTTTATATCTTCTGCCCATTTTTTGATTTGTTTGTTTGTGTGTTGAGTTTGAGAAGTTCTTTATAGATCTCGGATACCAGTCTTTTATCTGTAGTGTCAAATATCTTCTCCCATTCCGTGGGCTGCCTCTTAGTTTTTTTGACTGTTTCCTTGGCTGTGCAGAAGCTTTTTATCTTGATGAAGTCCCACAAGTTCATTTTTTCTTTTGTTTCTCTTGCCTTTGGAGATGTGTCATGAAAAAAGTTGCTGTGGCCGATGTCAAAGGGGTTGCAGCCTATGTTCTCCTCTAGGATTTTGATGGATTCCTGTCTCACATTGAGGTCTTTCATCCATTTGGAGTTTATCTTTGTGTATGGTGTGAGAGAGTGGTCAAGTTTCATTCTTTTGCATGGAGCTGTCCAATTTTCCCAGCACCATTTATTGTTCAAAATCATTAGCCATCAGGGAAATTCAAATCAAAACCACATTGAGATACTACCTTACGCCAGTTAGAATGGCAAAAATTGACAAGGCAGGAAACAACAAATGTTGGAGAGGATATGGAGAAAGGGGATCCCTTTTATATTGTTGGTGGGAATGCAAGTTGGTACAGCCACTTTGGAAAACAGTGTGGAGGTCACTTAAAAAGTTAAAAATTGAGCTACCCTATGATCCAGCAATTGCACTCCTGGGTATTTACCCCAAAGATACAGACGTAGTGAAGAGAAGAGCCATATGCACCCCAATGTTCATAGCAGCATTGTCCACAATAGCTAAATCATGGAAGGAGCCAAGATGCCCTTCAACAGATGACTGGATTAAGAAGTTGTGGTCCATATATACAATGGAATATTACTCAGCCATCAAAAAGAATGATTTCTCAACATTTGCTGCAACACGGATGGGACTGGAGGAGATAATGCTAAGCGAAATAAGTCAAGCAGAGAAAGACAATTATCATATGGTTTCACTCATTTATGGAACATAAGAAGTAGGAAGATTGGTAGGAGAAGAAAGGGAAGAAGAAAGGTTGGGTAAACAGAAGGGGGAATGAACCATGAGAGACTATGGACTCTGGGAAACAAACTGAGGGCTTCAGAGGGGAGGGGGTGGGGGATTGGGATAGGCTGGTGATGGGTAGTAAGGAGGGCACGTATTGCATGGTACACTGGGTGTTATACGCAAGTAGTGAATCACGGAACACTACATCAAAAACTAGGGATGTACTGTATGGGGACTAACATAATAAAAAAATATTATAAAAAAAAAACAACTAGGGAAGTGCAGACTGCCTTTTAGAATTGATGTCTCCAAAGTAAGTTGATTTGAACTACATTTGGGAGAGGAGGGATCTGCAGGGAAGAAGGGAAGAGAGAACGGGCCCTTCCCGGACCCGTTTTTAAGAATTATGCCAGTTCCAGGGGCACCTGGGTGGCTCAGTCAGTTAAGTGCCTGCCTTCAGGTCATGATTTCAGGATCCTGGGATCGAGCCCCACGTCTGGCTCCCTGCTCAGCAGGGAGAAGCAGACTGTCTCTCTCTCAAATAAATAAATAAAATCTTAAAAAAAAAAAAAAGAATTATGCCAGTTCTGGAAAACTTGTTTCAGTTCCATGAGCACAGTGAGGAGAGAATGCTCCGGCAGTCCCGCAGGACTGGAGGTCCTGCTATCTCAGACTTCCCCTCCTATTCCTAATGCTTTGTTTTTTCTCCCTTTCTCCCTTCCCTTGGGGGTTTGAAAGATGCTTTGGGGTGCAGAGCAAAACAATAAAAAAAATTACTCTCTACTTAGGCCCTTTGCAGAACCAGAATATCATTTTCATGATGGGAGAGACTTTAATTTTTTTTTTAAGACTTCATTTATTTATTCGACAGAGATAGAGACAGCCAGCGAGAGAAGGAACACAAGCAGGGGGAGTAGGAGAGGAAGAAGCAGGCTCATAGCGGAGGAGCCTGATGTGGGGCTCGATCCCATAACGCCGGGATCACGCCCTGAGCTGAAGGCAGACGCTTAACCGCTGTGCCACCCAGGTGCCCCGAGACTTTAATTTTCTAACACCTAACATCACTTCATGTGCCTGCACGAGCCAGTCTGCTCACGACAGCTTTTGATTGCTTGCTGTGCCATGAACTGGCCATATCTGTTACTGACCAGTATTAAACGTTCCTGCACCCCTGGAATAACCCCTACAGCCTACTTGGCTGTGGCTTAATTTCCTTTTTTTTTTTTTTTTTGTCCTGGTTTTTACTTGGTAGCACTGTATTTGGGATTTCAGCACCTATGTTGGTAAGTGGAATTAGTCTATAGTTCTTTGTGTTATCTTTGTCCAGTTTTAATATCAGGACTTAACTGCCTTATGAAAATGCACTGGGAGTCTTTTCATCTTATTAGTTATGAAGTACTTTTTTTAAGATTTTATTTTTAAGCAATCTGTACACCCAATGTGGGGCTCGAACCCACAACCCCGATGATCAAGAGGCACATGCTTCACCAAGTGAGCCAGCCAGGCACCCCTGTGGAGTAATTTTTTTTATTGGGATATAATCAACATATTACATTACTTTCAGGTGTACAACACAATGATTTGATATTTGTATATATTTTGAAATGATCATAATAATTCTAGTTGTCCCCAAACAAATTTACAAACAAATTGGTTTCTGGTGATGAGAACTTCTAAGATCAACTCTCTTATCAACTTTCAAATATGCAATACAGTATCATTAACCATAATCACCATGCTGTACATCACAGACCCATGACTGACTTATTGTGGGATAATTTTCTAAAGCAAGGCTCCCCACTAGCTAGTGGGGGTGCGTGTTGGGGGGAGACAGGTACAGATGCTGATCCCCTTCAGCCTCAAGGGGACCAGGAAGTATGATGGAGAAATACTTACATTTTCTGTGAGCTGCATTGTGAAAAAGTTTGGGAAACATCATATTGTAGCGTGGGTTCTAGTCAAAAGAAAAAGAAATGTTGACCCCACACTAAGAACTAGGAGAAAGCTGTACCCTGCATTTTCTTTAGGGCTTGGGAACTGTTCCTGGAACCTCCTGTTAAAATAAGATCTGGTCCTTTCGCACCTCCTTCTGACAGTTTGCAGCTTTCAGGTTTGTTGGCCCCGCCAGGTGCCCCCAGTGGGGGTGAAGCCTGGTTAATCCAGTTCAACAACAGGTGAACTTCTGTACTGGGTAGCCCTGTTTTCCTCCTCACTGGAAGTCCACACACCTTTCCTCTCCAACTCTCCTGCCTGAGACTTTAAGCAGATGATGTTGCTTGACCCTGTGAAATCTAACAAACTTTTAAAACTGAACGCTTTTGTGAGCATTGTTTCCCAAAAACATAACCTCACAATTGCCATGCTCTTAAAAGTGGTGCAATTTTTTTGCCATCTAGTTGGTGCCCTTTACTAGCAAATTAATACCTTTTGACATGGTCTTAAATTTTTTGTTTTTTCACAATCAAGATACTGAAGAATTCACCTGCAAAACCACATAGGCCCAGTATATTTTATTTATTCTGTGATTCTTTTGAGTTTTAAGGAATATTCCTTTTTCTTCTTGCTTGTTGGCTTTTCAAGCGTTGGAGAGAGATTCCTGAGATAGTAGTGAAAGCTGACCCTCCCTGAGTGCTTTTTGGGTGCCCTTTGTTTCACAGTGTGACCCCATCTAATTGTGAGTCTCATTTTTTAGGTGAGAAAAACTGAGGCGTCCACGTGTTCAAAATTTAGAGAACTCTTCGGTGCCTCAACAACAGATACACGTGCGGGGAAGAGCCCGGCCCCGGAGGCTGCAGTTTGGTCACCAGAATGACCAGTGACAGAGTCTGGGGGAACCCTGCCCGCTAAGAGCCAGGAAGGAGAAAATCTGGGACCCCAAGCAGGAGGCTGAGGTGGGTGGGGGGAGGGGATGTTGCCAGGAACCCCCACCCTCACATTAGTGACCGGCTGTGCCTCTTCCTCACCCTTAAGGCCACCTGGTGGAGGTGGGCCCGGCGAGACTCCCTGCCAGACAACCCCGAACTGAGTCGGCAAGGGTGAGACGCCGGGGGTGGGGGGCGAACCACGTGACGCCGGGCACCGCCCGCTGTGCGCCCCCTGCGCGCCTCCTCCCGGCGCCCCTGCCCCGCCCCTCCGCCCCGGGCTCTGCGCATAGGGAGGCCGGCAGTTGTCCCGGCCGTTGGCGCAGCGCGGGCTTTCTGGAAGCCTCGAGGCTTGCGCGGCCGGGGTCGGGCGCGGGGCCGCGGGGCCCGTGCCCCGAGCGCGCCCCCGGCGGCGTCCTGTTGGGAGAACGCGGAGCGTCGCGGGTGGTGCGCAGCGGGCGGGCCTGCGGGGACTGGGGCCGGAGCTGGGCGCGCCGGGGGTCCTCACGGAGGGTGGAGACCGGCCCTGCCACCGGTTTTGGCCGCAAAGTGCCTTCCGAGTGAGTGGCGACGGGAAGACCCGGGAAGGGCCGCGGCCGCGACGGTGCTCGTCTCCCCACGGCGGTCCTCCGGCGGCGAGCGACACGCGGGGAAGATGCTCGAGGTGCTGGTGCTGAAGGTGAGCGAGCGCCTAGCCCCGGCCGGCCGGCCGCCCTCTCCCCGCGCAGGGGCCGCCCCGGCCGGTCACGCCACGCGGGGCTTCGGACCCACGGGTGGGCTTGCTAGATGGGATCCCGGACCCCCGAATGCAGATCCACAGCACGAGATTTCCGTTCAGGTGTGCCCATGTATTATTTGGGACACAGTAAAAAGTTACAAGTTGTTCGTCCGAAACTCATGTTTTTACGAACTCTGCAGCATTAGGGGGGAGGACAGACCGTAACCCCTTCTCCCGCGCTCACCCGTCCCGGGAGGCGCTGGCGGAGAGCCCCCTCGGGCCCCCAGTCCTTGCACACAGGGACCCTCACCTGGGCCCCTCGCCCGACAGGGGTCCTCTCCGGTGGGTCCCCACCTCGGGGCCCCTCGTGGCAACCACCCCTCCACACGCGCCCGTCCCGGTTTCTCGCGGGAAACCCTACTCGCTCGCGCCCCGGACAATGGCGGCCCCCTCCCCACGCGTGCGCCCCGGGGCTCCGACCCTCAGTCCTCCGAGCGAAGCTGAAAGGAGGCGGGGCGGGCCCGCAGCTGCAGTTTTCCTGTCTCAAAAGATGCCGGAGACTGAAGGCATGGCGTGTTTGCAAGGTTAGTTGGAGGGAGGAGTTTACAAACCAGAGCAGAGGGGTGTGTTTCCGTCCCTGGGAAAAGGAAATACAAATCTTTTTTATTTTTTTTATTTTTATTTTTTTAAATCGTGCTTCTGTGGGCAGAGGAGAGGAACGTAGCAAATGATGGGATTTTTAAAAACCATCAACTTTCCCGCTCCTGTTTTAGGTCTTAATGTAATTTATATGAGCAGAGATTCACGGACGTTTGAAGCATCTGATTCTTACAGAGGATTTGCTTCAAGACTTTTAGGGGTTTCAGATCCAACTGGCAAGCTCCTCTCCGTCGCCAGTCCTAAATAGACATCTCCCATTTCTCCTTTAGAAAGACAGGGCTCTTCTAGGGTTGCGGATCCTGGCACGTGCAGATCCACCGGGGCAGAATTTTTGGCAGGAGGAGTTGGATTCTCAGTGCCTCAAACGTGGGAACCAACCCGTCTTAGATCCTTTACCCTGTCAGCTCTCGTCTGGCCACACTTCCGGTTCTTACCTGTTTGCCCTCAAGCAAATTTTCTATACGATATAGGAATAGTTCCCTAAGTGTGGTACAGATTACCAGGTGTAGTTCTCTGGGTTAATTTAGCTTTTACATGGATAAATTTTTCCCCCCAAGTGCCCATCAATATGAATGGAGAAGCAAAGTGTGGTCTAGACATATAATGGAATATTACTCAGCCTTAAAAAAGGTGAAAATTCTGATACATGTTGTAACATGGATGAACCATCACTTAAGTGAAATAAACCAAATACAAAAGGACAAATACTATATGATTATACTTACCTGAGGTTCCTAGAGTACTTACATTCATAGAGACAGAAAGTAGAAGGGTGTTTGCTCAGGGGCTGAGTGGAGGGGGGGGGATTATAGTTTAAAGGGTATAGAGTTTCAGTTTTGCAAGCTGAAAGGAGTTCTGGAAATGGTGGTGATGGATGTGGTTAATGCCACTGAATACGATTAAGATGGTAAATTTTATGTGTATTTTACCACAATTAAAATTATTAAAAATTTTGTTTTAACAGTTAATATTTGTTGTAACAGATTTTAGAACTAAAAACAGAACTAGCATTACAAGCCTGTTGAGTCTAATGAAGAAAAAGGTGTTGATTAAAAATACGTGTTAAAGCAGCCCAGGCAACATGCCATTACGTCAGCAAAGAGTAAGGCAGAGTGCGGTGAGATGCAGTGGCAGTGGCGGATATGGGCTTGTTCCCCCAGAAGGGCTACAGGAGAGGAGGATTAGCCATGGCATCTTTGATAAGAAAGGTGATCGACACCGAAAAAGCCCCCAGGGCCATTGGTCTCACGGTCAAGCTGTGTTCCAGCAGGACTGTTTACATGGACCCTTTATTTTTTTTATTTTTTTATTTTTTATTTTTTTTTAAGATTTTATTTATTTATGTGACAGAGAGACAGCCAGCGAGAGAGGGAACACAGCAGGGGGAGTGGGAAAGGAAGAAGCAGGCTCACAGCGGAAGAGCCTGATGTGGGACTCGATCCCGGATCGCCAGGATCACGCCCTGAGCCGAAGGCAGACGCTTTAACGACTGCGCCACCCAGGCGCCCCGTACATGGACCCTTTAAGTGGACAGGACAGCTTGTGCCAGGGAGGGTGGCAGGAGTTGAGCAAACACAGTTGACACGGGTGAAATTCTGAAAGCTGCAGCCTGTAACGTCACTAATGGGGTAAAGCAGCTGTTGTGGTCACACGAATGATTTCACCACTGTCCGTGGAATCCACGAACAGTATTTCAAGGGTGGTTTTCCTGCCCAAAGGAGGCCATGTTGAGAATGAAGGTCCAAGGACCTCTCACATCAGCGTGACTCTGAGTGGCCAGATCTTACTGCTTTGTTTGGAATTGTCACAGAGGATTAAAATTAACATCTTAATTTTTACAATCGATGTTGAAGAGTGTAAGTTTGACTGAGATATCTGGAGTTATGGAAATACGAACACTAAGGGAAATTGAACAGAAAATAAAGATTAGATGATGTTGTAAATTACACTTGGATATGCTCATACTACCGAATGTGGGAAAGGAGACGCTCATATTATTACTCAAGGAAGAAAAAAAGTAAAGGAGAATAACAATGTAGGAAATAACAAAGAAAAGGTGGGTTAATCATTCCTGAGAAATAATAAAGAGCACACGTAATTCAATTAAATCCTAGTAATGACGTGAAATACTTAGTTCTCTTGCCAGATAAAATGATTCTGCTTTTATTTGAATAAAATTTAAGTATTCAAGTTTGAATGGTAGGGGTAAAGGAGAAGAAAGTGGACCAAAATTTTATATAGATGATATTTTTCTAATGGAAATACAACAGACACGCAGGGGAAAAAATGTGTAAGGCTGGTGATTACAATGTGGGCAGTATTGCTGTATAGCCATGGCTGGAAGCAGCCAGTGGTGAGGGTCTCCCCATCTTAGTGAGCCCGTCCCCTTGCACTAGTGCACGTGTTCTCCTGGCTGGTAAAACTGAACCTGGCCTACAGTTTTAAAGTTTTAGAGGAAAATGTTTTTTAAAAAATGAAACATTCTGGAAACTTCAAAGGATCTGTGATGCCTTAACAAGTTTTTTTTTTAAAGATTTTATTTATTTGAGAGAGCAAGAGTGCAAGCATGAGTGGGGAAGGGAGGGAGAAACAGACTCCCCGCCGAGCAGGGAGCATTATGTCAGGCTCCATCCCAGGATCCTGAGATCATGACCTGAGCTGAAGGCAGACACTTAACCGACTGAGCCACCCAGGAACACCACCTGAAAAAAATTTTTAAACATCTTTCCAACTTGATATTTTAAAGTTTTCAAATATAAAAACAAGTTACAAAAACCATGTTGAGAATAACCATATGCTCTACACCCTAATTATTAACAGTTTTTTGATTTGCATATTTTTATATATAATATAAAATTATTTGCTTTTTTGCTGAACCATTTCAGAATTAGTTGAGAATTCTAAATCCTTACACTTGTATTTCCTAAGAACAAAGACTTTCTCTTACATCATCATGATATAATTATCCCACTTGAGAAATTTAACATTGATCCAATACCATAATAAATAGTCTCTGTTCAAATTTCTCCATTTGTCCCAATAATGTCTTCTAAAACTTGTTTTCTCTGCTCTAGGATCCAATAAAAAATTGTACATTGCATTGAGTTGTCATGGCCTCTTAGTCTTCTTTAATTTAGGCCAGTTCCCTGGCTTTTTTGTGTCTTTGATGTCATTGAATTTTATGAAGAACAGGGCCAGTTGCTTTGCAAAATATCACTCAGTTTGGACTTACTTGTTTCTTCATGGTTATGTTTAGGTTAGACATTTTTAGTAAAATACTGCATAGGCAATATCACATCAGAGGACAAGAAGCTTTTTAAAAAAATCGTCCTTGTGATTAAAAATAATTTAAAATCTAACTTTTTATTAGGAAATATTCTGGACATAAAAAGAAGTATAAAAAATAAAACCAGGGGCACCTGGGTGGCACAGTTGTTAAGCATCTGCCTTCGGCTCAGGGCGTGATCCTGGCGTTCTGGGATCGAGTCCCACATCAGGCTCTTCCGCTATGAGCCTGCTTCTTCCTCTCCCACTCCCCCTGCTTGTGTTCCCTCTCTCGCTGGCTGTCTCTCTCTCTCTCTGTTGGATGAATAAATCTTAAAAAAAAAATCACAAATATCTGGACATCCACCACTTAGCTTTGTCAGATCTTTTAACATTTTGCCATGTTTGCTTTGCATCATTTTTTTAAAGATTTTATTTATTTTAGAGGACATTTGCATGCGCGCGCGAATGCAAGTGGGGGGAGGGGCAGAGGTAGAGAATCTCAAGCAGGCTCCCCACTGAGCGCAGAGCCCATAGCAGGCCTAGATCTCACAACCCGGAGATCATGACCTAAGCCAAAAACCAAGAGCTGGATGCTTAACTGATTGAGCCACCCAGGCGCCCCCCTTTTCTTTTTTAACCCATAAACTTTTTAAAATTGAGGTATGATTTATATATGGTAAACTTCGTCATTTTTCGTGTAGAATTCTGTGACCTTTAGAAAAATGCATACAGTCCTGTAACCACCACCACCGCAGAGAGCAGTTCCGTCACTCCTCCGTTACCTTGTGCTTTGTAGTCCTTTCTTTGCCCCAAATCCCCTGCAACCACTGATCTTTATCTTCCCTGTTCTTTTGCCTTTTCCAGGATGTCTTAAAAATGGAAATGTGCGCGTGGAGTCAGCAGTAGGACGCAGAAGCCTGAGGCTTCTCTGCTTCGGTGTTTGCATTTGAGACCCACCTGGGTGGTTGCACGAATCGTGAAAGTCTTCCTTCTTACTGCTGAGCAGTCGGTAGTGTATGAATGTGCAACAGTTTGTCCAGCCACCAGCGGGAGGCCATTTGAGTTGTTTCTTGTTTGGGGAGATTATAAGTAAAGCGGCTGTGACCTTTTCAGACAGGTTTTTGTGTGAACACAAGTTCCATTTTCGTGGATAAATAACTAGGCTTGGATTACCTGTTTGTTTAACTTCATGAGAAAATTCTCCACAGTGACGGTACAATTATGTGTTCCCATCAGCAATGTGTAAGAGTGTGAGAGTTCTAGCTGCAGGGCACCTAGAATCTGGGCTCTTGATCTTGGGGTTGTGAGTTTGAGCCCCATGTTGGGTGTAGAAATTACTTAAAATCTTTGAAAGAAAAAAAAAGTTGTAATTGCCCTGAATCCTCACCAACACAAGATGTGGTCAAGTTTCATAGATTTCAGCCGTTCTGCTAATGTTTAGTTAGTGTGTAGTGGTATCTCATTGTGGTTTTAATGTACACTTTCTAATGATGAATAATATGTTAATCGTCTTTCCATGTGCTTATTTGCCATCCTTCCATCTCTTTTGGTCAAGTGTCCGTTTGGATCTGTCCATTTCTCTAATTGGTCATTTTCTTGTTGAGTGTTTAGAGATTATATATTGTGGATGAAGTGCTTTTTTGGATGTGATGCAGATATCTTCTCCCAGTTTATGACTTCTTTCTCTTAACAGTGTCTTTCAACGAGCAGAAGTCTTTAATTTGGATTAAGTACAATTTATCAGTTTTTCGCTTGTACAAATTATACTTTTGGTGTTATGGCTAAAATCTTTGCCTAACGCGCAGTCATAAAAGATTCCCCCCATGGATTCCTTTAGAAATTTTATAGTTTTATGTTTTACATTTAGATACAGGGTCCATCGGAGTTAATTTTTGTATCTGGTACGAAGAATGGATCAAAGTTCATTTTTGTGTGTACGGATAACTGATGGTTCTGGTATCATTTGTTAAAAACTACCCTTTCTGCATTAAATTACTTTTGTGCCTTTATTGAGAATCAGTTGACCATATATGTGTGGGTCTGTTTCTCTTCTGTTGGTTTACGTCTGTGCTTTCTCCAGTAGCACACTGTTCTGATTACTGTAGCTTTTTAGTAAGTCTTGAAAGTAGGTGGAATGGAGTCTTCCAACTATTTTGTTCTTTTTCAGAATTTTTTGGGCCGTTCTAGTTCCTTTGCCTTTCCAGTAAGAATTTCATAGTGAGTTCATTGATTTCTCAGTCGTGCTGGAACTAAGTTGTATTTATAGATGATTGTGGGAAAAATCAACATCTTAATCCATGAACATGGCATATTGGCATTAAAGGCCTTCCTTGAGCTATTTGATCGCCTTGTGTACCTTCCAACACACACATTTTGCATGTATTTTATTAGATTCATTCCTGAGTAATCCTGTTTTTTGGTGCTGTTGAAAATGGTTCTTTTTTTTTTTAATTTAAATATCCAGTTTTCATTGCTATAGATGTATGATTGAGTGTATTATATGCCCTTGTGCCCTGGAACCTTGTTAGAGCCACTTACTAGTTCTAATATATTTTTTGTAGATTCCTTAAGATTTTCTACGGAGGTATTGTTTGTGAATAGAGACAGTTTTCTTTCTTCATTTCCAGTCTTGCTGACAACATTTTTCTTATTTTGTTATATCGACTAGGGCTTCCAGTACGGTGTCGAATAGGAGTAGAGAGCGCGCTACTGGTAACACTTTCTTTCTTTCTTTTTTTTTTTTTTTGGTATGTTTTACCTTGTAGTTCTGGAATTATCTTTTCCAAAGGTTTTTTCTTTTTAATAGTTTCCATTTCTTACATGAAATTCTCTTCTTTAGTAAACACACGAATTCAGTACGACCATCTTGGCCTTAAGTTGTTCAGCGTATTTCTAACTGCTGCTTTGACTTCCTTGCCGTTTCATGTCAACCCCTGGGTGGTCTTGGGTTCACTTCTGACTGCTTGTGTCCTTGGCCACACATTCCATTTTCATCCCCGCACAGCTAGTAACCGCTACGCGGGATATTGCAGCGATGGTGAAGGGCATGGACCAACGCTTCAGTCCCTCGCAGCGCGCACCGTCTGGGAGGCTTGGTTCATCCTCTCTGAGCCCCTGTTTGCTCTTGCTAGAGCATACTGTGTCCGTCCAGGAGCGCGGTCTGAGTTCGCAGGCGGGGCACGGCAGGGGTTTCCGCGGAGAGCCTGCGGGGCCTACTGAGCGTACTCTTGAATTTGGCCGGACTCCCCTGCAGACTTTCCCAGTGACGGGTGCCAAAGACAGACAAAGGCAGACGCTCGTTAGAGCATTTGCTGCCAGCAGTAGGGGCAGGAGCTGGGGAAGGGCAGAGGGGGCCGAGCATTTTGAGGCAAGATCGAGGAAGAGGAGGGGAGGGGCTCCAGGGATCCACGGACCAAGGGCTGGTCAGTGCCTGCTAGCCGAGAAGAAGGTTCCAGGTGGCAGCCATGGCTTTCAGGCCCTCGAGACGTACTCCTGAGTAGCGGGAGATACAGACACATTTCAAAGGGACGGGGAGGACTGGCACCTGTCAGCCCTTTAGAGGAAATGCTCACAGAAAGGCAGGTCGAGGGTCTCTGTCCAAAGCCGGCTAGAATTCTACAGACCGTAGGTTGTCCTGGCAGCCTTGAGCTTCCCCAGGCAGGCAGTTGGGGGGCGAGCGTCATCCCCGGGACTGGGCCTCTTGGTTCAGAGGTTTGGGGAGGTGCCATGGCACGAGTTTGCCGTTTTCACGGGCAGCAGCTAAAACTGTGGTGTTTCTTTTTTTTTTTTTTTTTTTTTTTTTTTTTTTTTTTTTTTTTTTTTTTTATAGTCCAGTCTCTCATGTTTCATTCCCCCTTCTGATTACCCCCCCTTTCTTTATCCCTTTCTTCCCCTACTGATCATCCTAGTTCTTATGTTCCATAGATGAGAGAAATCATATGATAGTTGTGTTTCTCTGCTTGACTTATTTCACTTAGCATTATCTCCTCCAGTGCTGTCCATGTTGTAGCAAATGTTGAGAACTCGTTCTTTCTGATAGAGCAGCTAAAACTGTGGTGTTTCTGTCCGCCTTCTCCTGGTCGCTCTCCTCTGGACCGCTGGGCTCTCACTGTGCCATGCAGGCTGGCCAGGGCCTTGGCTCTCCCCGCTGTGGCTCTTTCAGGATTTCTCCTGTCAACGTCCAGTTACTCTCGTAGCCCAGAGCTCCCTTCTCAGGTTCCTCAGGCCACAGACACTGCAGTTTTCTGCCTGGGTTGCAGCCCGTCCTCCTGGACTAGAAAAGCTGTAAGGAAGCACGGATCTCACCCAAGACCAGTCCTCCTTGCGAAGCGTCCAGTCCGTGCAGTTTCTGTTCTCTTCAGTGCCTTCATATTTGTTATTTTATATTTTTTCCTGGACTGATGATTGTTAGGTGGGATTAGTCCATGTAAACGACTCTGCTACACCTGGCACCAGAATGGCCCACTGTTCTTTTTTTCCAACTATTTACTATAAAAATCGTCAAATATTTAGAAAAATAGAATATTACCATGAGCACCTGTTCCCCAGCCACCTGGTACCTAGGATCCGAAGTCTTGGGATGTCATTGCTTTTAGGTCCTTTCAGTAGGCAGAGTTAAGAAGTAAATACACTTGGAAGGTCATGAGTTCCTATTGATATTTTCAAGTCAAATTTAACTTTTTATTGTACATCTCTACTGTACATCTATTGTACTCTCTAACAATGAAAATCTTGATTTCCAATGACACTGGTATATATCAAGATACATTCACAGAAGTCTGACTTTCGTCACCAAAAGTCAGGGCCTTTTTTTCCTGGCTTCCTATAGGTAATAACTTGTATTTGCTTTGGTTTATCTGCTGTCATTTCTTATTTTAAATATGAACAGAATATACATGTATTCATATTTCCTTCTCTTTTTTACAAAAGACATAGCATATTGCAAACATGGACACTTGCTTTTGTATTTTATTATGAATATTTTAAAAATACAGGAGATGAGGCCCCTGGGTGGCTCAGTTGGTTAAGTGTCTGCCTTCAGCTCAGGTCATGATCCCAAGGTCCTGGGATGGAGACCCATGTCGGGCTCCCTGCTCAGCAGGGAGTTTGCTTCTCCCTCTCCTTCTGCCCCCCTGCTCATGTTCTGTCTCTCCCTCTTTCTATCTCAAATAAATAAAATCTTTAAAATAATACAGGAGATGAAGGACATTGATCCCTGCTTTTTGCATCATAGCACGTAATTAAAAATTACTGGCATATTATTGGTTATGTGGCTTTTCAAACTTTTACATGTTTTAGAATTTTATCCTTGCATCTTTTACCTTTTATCCAGCTTAACTGAAATATAATTAGCATACAACATTGTATAAGTTTAAGGTGTACAGCATGATGATTTGATCTAAATTGACCATCTTTTTTACCTTTGGTCTGACCTTTTAACACAGAGGTGCTCATCTAGAATTTGTTACATCACTTAAACCACTAAGTTATCGTGCCTCGAAAGTTTATTATTTTATGGTTCTGCTTTTTAAACCATGCATTGTTTTGTCTGTCTTTTAAAAATTTTTTACAGATTGAAGATCCAGGATGCTTCTGGGTTATTATAAAGGGCTGTAGTCCCTTTTTAGATCATGAAGTTGATTATCAAAAACTAAATAGGGCCATGAATGACTTCTATAATAGCATGTGTCAAGATATAGAAATAAAACCGTTAATGTTGGAAGAAGGGCAGGTATGTATCTAAGTGCGCTGTAAGCACTGTGTCTTGAAATACTACTTAAAATGTACACATTTTGGCGATAAAAGCTTTTAGAGTATTTTAATTGCTCATAAACGTTGCCTTGTGTTAGGTTCTTTGAGCTGCATGAGATTGGGGCTGGTGTTGGAAAGCAGAGGTTGTAGAAGATTCATGTGGGGAAGGGGGACATGGGGTGTCATCCAGATTCAAGCATCGGGCCACCCTCCTGGGACTAGGAACCGGAGGGCTATTCTAGATCTATCACAGGTGTGGGGGCCTCAGCCGAGGCGGCCTGGGGGTTTTCAGTCTAGGGCCAGTCCCTCCCTTTTGCTGCTCATGACTTTGCCCAACTCACGCTTGTGTATTTTCCTTACCTCACATCACGGCCCCTTCTTCCTTTCTTGCCTCCTTGGCTCCTGGGCCCATTGTTTGATTCTCTCTGCTGGTCAGTCACTTTTCAGAAGAGTTTGAATTTTTCTACTGGGAAAGGTTTATAAACTATGAAAAGCATTAGAAATAACTTGAATTCCTTCCCCCTTTCAAAAAAAATCTTCTTTAGTTATATTTATTATTTTTTCCCATACCATTGACTTGTTGAAGAGAGGAAACCTAGTTAATTGTCCTTTTAAAACAGTCCACATTTTGGATAGTGTGAGTGCCTCCTTGTGGTGGTGCTGAACTTTCCTCGTCTCTCCACTTCTATTTTATCTGGACTGGTAGTTAAAGATAAAGCTTTGATTAGATTCAGGGTCACGTTTTTGCCCCCTCAGAGTGATTGGGCTATGAGCTGCTGCTTGCATTGAATTGGGAGGTACGGGCACTGTTGGCAAAGCCCAGCGGATTCGGAAGGCGACACCTGAGCCCTGCCTGGAGGTGGTGCCCATCAGCTTTTCCTGCAGTGGAGGCACCATCCCGTGACCAGCACGGCCTGAAGCAGCCCTTCTGTTTAACTTTTCACATTCCTTCTGCGATCTTGAGGTGGACTTCGTCTGCAGAAAACTATTCGCCTGCAGTCGATGCTGGAAAGGTAGACGCGTTGCTTGATTCTTTCCCTTACCAGCGTTCGTGCCCAGCTGTGTACGCGGGCATCCAGAGGTCTGTGCTGTTTTTCTCTCCTCCTCTTCATTCTTAAAGTACTGTATTGAACTCATGGCTTTTAATATATTCATCAGCTGCAATCCTTGTTCTTGAGGCTTAAATTGCCCCACTCTGGGTTGGTGGAAGCCCTGTAAGCCACCAGTTCAAAGCCGGCTGGCCGCGTGAATGATTACCTGTTCACACCATTCCTACAAATTACCTTGACTTCAGTGCTGACCAGAAACACCCTCCGTCTTTGGCAAGATTTCTCTCAAGTTATTTGACTTTGGAGTTATGGAGGCTCCCAAGAGCCCCTCCCTGGCAAAGTGGCTGCTCCATGGCATCCGGCTTCAGTTCTGGAACGCGGCAATCTCCCATCGGCTGGCTTCTTCCCCGTGGGATGCAGCTCTCTCCCCGCAGGGCCTTGTAAGAGCCTGTGGTCGGCGTCTGGTTTGCCGGTCTGGGTCGAAATCGAGTCCACTCTGGCCTGGCAGTCCCATGGGATGGTCAGGACAACAGGCGGTTGTCACTCCTGCCGGGTAGTTTCCCTAAAATGGGGCTGCAGGCACGCATTGATTTCTTGAGTCATTCAGCAAGGGGTCATTGAAGGCTTCGTGCATGGCAAGCACTGTTGTAGGTGCTGGGCACGTGGTGGTACAGAAGACAGTCACGTCGTCCTGGAGGCAGCTGTCAGTTGTGACAGGTAGTACACAGTAGTAACAAACGTTAGCAGTAACAGCCACCTGGAGCGGAATGGGGAAGGTGAGCCTGGGGGGGAGATTCTTCAGGGGTCTGGCAACGTGCTTGACAGTATATTTCTAAGCTTTGTTTTCTGACTTAAGGCAAAGCAATGGATTTTCTTTATTTTACTTTCAAAAGTCTGTCCTGAGTTAAGGAGTTGGCGTGACTGAAGTAAGAGAAGCCTGAAGTCAGACTCTGGTGCCCAGTGCTCTGTTTACCACCCAGCAGGGGTCAGCATGGGCAGCCCAGCCTCCTCCCTACCTTTCCTCTTCCGGAAGGTGGAATGTGGGCTGAGATGGTTTGGGGGTGCATTTGTGTTCTCTCCCGTGACTGGGGGTTTTAACACCGAGGTTTTTATTTTGTAGGTCTGTGTGGTGTATTGTCAGGAACTGAAGTGTTGGTGCAGGGCTGTTATTAAGTCCATTGTGTCTTCGGCAGACCATTACCTGGCAGAATGTTTCCTTGTGGATTTTGCCAAGTACATCCCAGTGAAATCTAAAAAGTACGTACGTGTTTATTTTGCCTTTGCTCTGTAGGGAGACGAATATCAGATTTAAAGGAGAGGGTCAGTTTTCACAGCGAGAAGATAGAGGTCATAGAACTGGAATGTTCTTAGCTTCCCGTGGGGACAGCTTGCAGATTCTGGTTCTACACGCAGTCAGTGTTGGGGCTGGTGGTTTCAGTGAGGATCCGGGGCCACTGGGCCCTCCTTCCACCTTCCTTCCTGGCAAGGGCAGGTGCTCCGGGCCTCCCCTCTGGTGTGTTCCTGTGATGCGGTGGGTCCTTCCAGAGGCTGGGCTGTAGGAAAGACTCCACCTGGAGGCGGAAAGTCGTCTGGTCCCCACAGAAGGGGTGTGGGGTCAGGTATTGGGGAGCAGAGCACCTGTTCAAGTACTCCTGGTCGTTTTTCTTAGCAGAGTGAGGGTGTGACCCACAGTCACATAAGACGGGGAGGAAGGGGCCCTCATTATCTCCAGGACCACCCACTAACAGTCATTAGAAAACACTAGCAACACGTCAGCTTTTGTGTTTGTGTTAATTTTTCATAGTTTCCTGTCCCAGAGTAAGAGAATATCAGTTTAATAATTAACGTGAGGACCTTTCTTCCAAAAGAGTATTCTTAAAACAAGAGTAAAGAATTTCATGGCAGAAGGACTTCTCAGACATTGGGAATTTGCAAATACTTAAAAAAAGTAGATGCCTTTCTGGCTTGTGATTCTGCACCTTTATAACCACAATTGTTATCAAAGTAAATGTTGTGTTTAATTGGGGGAGATCTTTAGTATTTGGAGTTTGGGGCAAGAGAAGCCCATGATCAAACAGTGTAGGGGGAGGTTTTGACGGACAGTTAGAATGGGCACCTGTTTCTGGACTGTCGAGATGAGGTGGCGAGGCTGCCCATGCAGGGCTTCCAGAACCGCTTCTGTGGAAACGGTACGAGCAGGTGGTCTGTCACTGGCTGGAAGAATGGAAATAAGGTGCCGAGCAACAGATTTATCAAATCTCAGCCCCTCTTTTTGTGCAGAATCGATAAATACTAACTATAAAAACATCTGCTGAAAAACCACAACAAACATCTGCTCATTTACAGAAACTGTAATTCGGGTTGTGTATTAAGATTGAAATTTGAAAATCTTAAGTAGAATTGACTTCACAGGATTGTCCATTATTTCCTAGTGTTTCCTTGTCTGAGGAGCCTTTGTTAGAAGCTGATTTTTCTAATTCTTCCACCACCACACCATGCAGTTTTAACACTAAAGATACTCTGAATATCTATGTAGGTACTATTCATATATCTTCTGCTTTTATACCTAAGACGAGTAAGATTCTGTTCCCTCCCCCGCCCTTCCAGCAGCTGGGGGCTGGATTAGAAACAAAGAATTGGCTTGGGTGTGTTTTAGGGATGTCAATTGCAGGGGCAAACTCTAAGGAAATCTTTTCTATACAAGTTTTTTTTTTGTAACGGAGCTATTTCTGTTTCACTGTGAAGCATCCGAGTTGCAGTAGAAACTTTTATGCAGCTTCCCTACCGAGCGAAAAAATTCAGGCTGTACTGCACGAAGCCTGTTACATTACACATTGACTTCTGTGAAGACAGCACTAAGATCGTGTAAGTACTGCTGGTGACCGATGCTGAAGCGTGGGTAAAAGTCTGAAACCGAGTGTGTGAGGTTTATGTGGAATGTGTTCCCCTTGTGAACCGCTGAGTGATTCCAGAGGCCTCTTTGTTCTTAAGGAGACATCTCCTGAGTTGGTGTGCATTGCACCTGGCTGTGAGCGGAGCTCCCTGGGCAGCCCCCCTTCCAGACGTTGCAGTGGAAGGGCTTAGAGGGGCCCCTGAGCTCTATGCTCTGGGATGAATTTTAATTTGCAAAAAGTAATAGATTACCTGTAAAGAGAAAGGCTGGTACACAGGATCATGGAGCATTAAAAAAAAAAAGTCCATTGCATTTTTCTCCAGCTCCGCCCCCCCCAGAACTGTTCAGGCTTGGAACTTGAAGACCTCATTCAGTGCTTTATATGCATTCATTTGTGTGGAGGCTTTCATGAAAATTAGAACCTCCTGCCTTGTTTGCAGATTTAACTCAATTAAGAGTGCGCTGAAGCTCTCGTTGGTACCTGCACCGCCTTCTCCTGTTATCTTTCTGGGTGAACATAACTGGCTACTTGTGTATGTAACCGTTCCTCTCTTGAGAGCCAGCTAGATGGTTGGCAGACCGCTGTGCACTGCACATTTCCATGAGAATATGGATAAATCCAAATAACACATGGGTGTGAAGATATGGATGTGGGTGCCCATAAGCACACATCACCCCTCCCCTCTCTATGCCCTGTTTTCCTGGTCTTGGGCCACATCGTCCGTGTTTGTGCAGGACTCACCAGGGTCCCCGCCCTGGGCACTGTGGTGGCAGGGATATGGCTGCGCTCTACACTGTCTGGACTGAGTGCTACTTGAGTTCCTGGCCCACCCCTCCCCCCCGGCGCCCCCACCCCCTGGACTGTGGCATTACCGGAAGAAACACTGTGGGCACAGCACAGTTCCAGCTTAACGTGCATGTCCTGGTGATGCTGCATTTTGTTCCCTGAACTTGGAAGGCACCCCTCTTGTGGATGCTTTCGCAGGATCTATGGAGACCCTCCATTCCCACTCCCTGCATCCCCCAGCACCTGTCCTTC
This sequence comes from Ursus maritimus, assembly GCF_017311325.1. NCBI lineage: Eukaryota > Metazoa > Chordata > Mammalia > Carnivora > Ursidae > Ursus > Ursus maritimus. The sequence continues at coordinate 39,162,998 of NW_024424341.1, forward strand.
ACCTTGTGGCTGGCCTCAGAAGCTCAGTAATGGACGCTGAGTCTGCTTGTCCCTGCTGACGCCAGCGTGCCCCGCCAGGCTCCCCGTGGTCCCCCCACACCACCTCTGCCCTCAGAGACTCCGGGAAAGTGGGTCCCCCGCACAGCAGCACTCCTGCCTCCTACCTGGCCCTCTTCTAGAGCAGCCAGCTACTCACCCCCAGGGCTGGCTCTGGTGCCAGTCTGTCCACGCCCAGCTGTCCCTCAGAGGCCCCTCATCCTCGCCCCCTCTGTGTGACCACCTTCCCCAGCCGTGGACATACCCTCCGTGCAGACACATGTCCCTTTGTGTGGGCAGTTCATCCAGAATGTCTGTCTCAATATGTGTTTATAGATTTGGTCGAATGGCCCTCCAAGAGGACTGGCGATGTGTACTCGCATCGCAGGGGTACAGAGGGGGCCGCTTTTCCACACAACTTTGACTATCGTCAAGCTTTATCATTTTTGCTTGTTTGCTGTGTGAAAATGGTATTTTGTTTTCATTTGTATTTTTCTAATTTGTAAAGTTGGGTATTTCTTCATGTGGTTATTTGTGTGTGCGTGTGTGTGAGAGAGACAGACAGACACACACAGGGACTGAATGATTGGTTTACCTGTGAATAGCTTAGATTGATTTTTCTCTTGGTCCATTTTCTTATTAGAAATCTACTTCATTTTGTTTTTAACTTACTAGGTAATTTTGTGTGTGTGTAGCAAGGGTTTAAAACCACTAACTTCATTTTTTTTTTACTTCCTTTTAGGAATGCTTTGTGATTTTCTTGAAGTAATGTGCTTAATATCTTTTTTTAGTAAAGTAAAATAATACCTTCACCTTGGCGTGGGGCTAGGTGCTTTATGTCCATTACCTCATTTGATCCCGAAAACAGCCCTTGGAGGATGATGGTGGCATCAAACCATCATTGATTTGGACAATCAAACCAGCAGAGAAGCCTAAAACATAGCACTCTCCCCTTATGTATTTTTATTCCTTGCTTTGAAATACTGGTTTCTCTTCATCTTCTACTGCCTACAGCTCTTCTTACGACTTCCTTTCCAGAGCACAGGAAAGGGCAAGATGATAGAACGTGGGAGACAGAGGACAGGTGTCAGCAGGGTGTTGGATGCCATGAGAGACTGGCTGGTGGCTCTCCCCTGGCCTTTCTCTCCGTGTTGGTCTCACCAGCACATTTGGAGCCCTCGCTCTGTGCCAGCCTGTGCTGGACGCTGCGTGCGCAGCATCCCCACTCCAGGGGGCTTGTGTTCTGGCTGGAGAGACAGATAGGGCCCAGGTCACTGGTGCTGGAACAGACGATGCCCTTGGGGCAGGCACAGGCCGCTCAGGAAGCCCCAGGATGGGCCCGTTCTCCGTGAGTCTCTGCACTGGGTGCAGGTGGCAGTGGTGAGAGGAGCCCGTTGCAGGGTGCGGCTGGAATCGTCACCCCCAAAGCAGAGCCAGGCATCATATGTTCAATACGTAATGTCAGAAACATCCAGCGTATGGCTTACAAAGTGATGTTGGTGTCCTAGCCTCAGATTTTTATTTGATAAGGTTGCATCTGTTTACTGTTCCAGACCTGCCAAGAAGTGGGACAGCGCAGCTATTCAGTACTTCCAGAACATCCTAAAAGGTAAGGTGCATCACCATCGCAGCCTGCTTTGAACTGACGCCCAGGCTGGTTTATCTTTCCATTGACGAGGGGGTTTGAGATGCGCACGTTCAGCTGTTTGCCCCTCCTCATGGGTTCATCTGTTACCTGGGACTCCTTCCACCCCGTGTTACGTTGCCCCTGTGCCCCTGAAGGTTTGGGGGTGGATGTGGACATCAGTACTTGAGAGTTAAAATGAGAAAGGGGCTGTTTGGGTGAGGGGCCCTTCATTTGTGTGGGTTGCACTCTGCAAAATATACGTACACGCATTTCATGAAGCAACAGGTGATGCAAAGCTGAACTTCGCTCGCGGATACTGATTGTTCGTGACCATTATTGCCGATTTCAGAGGTGTAGTCTGTCTCAGAGCAGCTGTCCGGCGTGCTCTCTTTATTTTCTATTGTTGGTGGTGAAGTACAGCCTCATGGGCCGTCTGTCCTGACCCCTGGCTGGCAGGAGCCAAGTCCCTGTGCCCATTGCCCGGGGCTGCTCTGAGAAGTGGGTGTGAAATGCCTGGGGTGCTGGCCCCTCTCCTGTGCTGGCCCCTGTCTGGCCAGAGGAATAGCCAGATGCTGGGCCCCTGGGGGAACGGGGAGGTTGGGAGGGCCTGCGGCTTTGGAGTCTGGGCCCTTGTGAGCCCCTGGGGGGACACTGGAGATGCAGATGTGGGGGAAGCGGAGCACCTGGGACGGCATCCTGCCCCGCCCCGCGGCTTCCCTGCAGCCTTCTCTGAGCCCGGCCTCCTGCCCTGTACACGACAGTGACGGTTGTGAAGTGAAACACGTGTGTGAAGAACTGAGCCTGGTGCCTGAAGGTGCCCGGGCCTAGAGCTGCTGTTTGGGTGCTTGGGTCTGAGTCGCTGAGAGCTCTGACTTACAGGGTGTTGGCAGGGTGGAACAGACTCAGATGAAAGACTGGGTGGGAAGTGGATTTGGGAACTGTGTGAGGGAAGAGGGCCAAGAACTGCTCGAGGAGGTTTGCAGGGGGCAGGGGGCAGCAGCTGTGGATGGGGATGGCAGGTACGTGGCTGACCCCATGCCAGGAGAGTCTTCACCTCCACTCGCCTCCCACAGACGACTTCTGCTCCAAGCCCCCCCACCCCCGGGAGGAAGCCGGTAGATATGGTGACTCTGGGTGACCCTAAGTGGTTAGTACAGATTAATAGGTGGAATTGTTTCAATATCAGCTGGTTTATTTCTTCTCATTTCTGTTATTTAGTAACCACGCAGGTGGAAGCCAAATTATGTGCTGTGGAAGAAGATACTTTTGAGGTCTACCTTTATGCAACTATAAAAAATGAAAAAGTGAGTGAAAGATTTGTATTTTAAGGGCTTCAGAGGGGAGGATGGTGGGGGAATGGGATAGGCTGGTGATGGGTAGTAAGGAGGGCATGTATTGCATGGTGCACTGGGTGTTATACGCAACTAATGAATCAGCGAACTTTACACCAAAAACCAGGGATGTACTATATGGTGACTAACATAATAAAAAATATTATTACAATAAAAAATGTTTTATCCTTATTTAAATTTTTTATTTTGACAAAATGGAGCAAACTCCAAGGAAAAGAATGTCATTCACACAGCATGAACATTTTTTGTTTTTGTTTTTTTTGGAGAGAGGGCAGGGGAGCAGTGAGGGAGAGAATCTCAAGCAGGCTCCATGCTCAGTGTGGAGCCCAGTGCGGGGCTCGCTCTCAGGACCCTGAGATCATGATGTGAAACCAAGAGTCAGACGCTTAATGGACCGCGTCACCCAGGCGCCCCAGGCCTTCTACATTTTTAATTGGAATTCTATAAAGAAGAACTGGCCCTTCTCCCCCATTTATTAAGTGGTTCAGTAATTTATCTTAGTGCCGACTCTTGACTCTTTGTTTTACTCTAGGGGATAGAGTCCACTACTGTCATTATTTTCCTGTTCAAATTGTTGCAGATTTGGCCATTAGCAACTTCTTCAAAGTGGCTTACATGTCCTTTCACTGTGCCCCATCATTGTTGGAAACTTTCTATTTTTGGTGCCACGAGATGCTCTAGGCTAATTTTGTCATTCTCCAGCCCAGCCTGAGACTCAACCAGTTCTCAAAGAAGAGTGTTATTCAGATAGTGAGACCAGGGCACGAGATGTGCTCACTGCTGCTGGGGTGTCGGTGGTGGTAGCCCCTCTCTGCAGACAGTTAGGAAGTACGTTTATGGGCGCTAATCCACGCACACATGGATTGATGCCTGGATCTGTCTGCACGTGTGTGTGTCTGTCCGTACGTGCATCTGTTTGTGCGTGTATCTGTCTGTCTGTACGTGTATAAAGAGCTCTGGTACGGGGGCGCCTGGGTGGCTCAGTGTCTGACCCTTGATTTCGGCTCAGGGAGATTGAGCCCCATGTCGTCCTGCATGCTGGGCATGTAGCCTGCCTAAGATTCTCTCTCTCCCTCTCTCTCTGCCCCTCCCCCACTCATGCATGTGTGCACTTGTTCTCCTCTCTCTCTCAAAAAAAGAGCTCTGGTACCTCTCATTCTAGTCCAGTTTCGCAGGGTTCGCTGTGGCCCTCCCCAGTCCTTATCTTGACACCTGTTTCCAACAGTGAGAAACCTGCTCTTGTTAGTTACATTTTACTTAATTTGATTAATCCTAATATCCACGTAAAGTAATTCCAGAATTGCTAACCCACAGTCCTGTGCACAGTTTGTCTAAAGGCAAACAGCGTGCACCCAAAACACTGTATGATACATCGGAAGTTACTTAGGTTGGTTCTTTCTCCCCTCCCTCTTCATTGTGATGATGTTGTTCATGTGCATTACAGTTCATTTATTACTCTCTGTGGTGCATTTTTGCTTTTAACAGTTTGGTAAAAATAACAAAATGCTGGCCGTTGGACCGGTCTGGTGAATCCTCTTTAAACTTCTCTACTGACCTGGTTCTTTCTTCTTGCTTTTCAAGGGGGTCTCTTTCCCTCTGTGGCCGTCCATCACAGTGGGGGAGTGCAGAGGGTATGCTTATTAGCAGGGAGAACTTAGAGCAGATGCGTGAGGTCATCGTCCCCAGAAAAACAGGGCCCAGCATCCTTTTCCAGCTCCCTAAGGAAGCACAAGGTTATCCCAGGGTTTTCTCTTTTGGGCCCGGCTTCTTTCACACAACAAAATTATTTGAGCACATATCCACGTTGTCCCTTTTATTGTCAAATACTCTTCTCTTGCCTGGATATATTACAGTGGATTTACCTGTTCACGACTTTTGGACATTTGCGTTGTGGCCAGTTTGGGGCTGTTATAAATAAAGCTGCTATGAATATTCACGTACAGTCTCCTGTGAGCCCATGCATTCATTTCTCTTGGATGAGTACCTGGGAGTGAAATTTCTGGATGGGATCATAGGTAGTAAGAGTTGCCAGATGGTGTACAAAGGGGTTAACTATTGTACGATCCCATCAGCAGTGGACAAGTGCTTCGATGGCCACTTTGGTGGGCGTGTAGTGGTATCTTATCGTGGCTTAATTTTGCATTTCCCTGATGACTTATGACGATGAGTGTCTCTTCATTTGCTGTTTGCAATCCGTATATCTTCTTTGATGAAGTGTGCATTCAGATCTTTGGCGCATTTTTTGGATAGCTTTTTAAATTGAAGTAGTTGGCACACGATGTTTCAGGTAGACAGCAGAGTGGTCGGACGAGTCTCTACCGTGCTCACCACACACCATTACAATACCATCGACTCTGTTTCCGATGAACCTTTTATTCCCGTGGCTTACTCGTTCCGTGCTGGAGGCCTGTATCGCCCTCTCCCCTTCACCCTTTTTGCTCATCCCCCTCCCCACTGGCCTCCATCAGTCCTTTGTATTTATGGGTCTGTTTGTGCTATTTGTCTGTTTCTTCATTTGTTTTTTTTACCTTCCACATGTAAGTAAAATCATATGGTGTTTGTCTTTCTATTATTTCATTTAGCATAATACTCTCTAGGTCCATTCATGTTGCAAATGGAAGAATCTCATCTTTCTATGGCTGAGTAATATTCCATTGTATTTTGCCCATTTAAAAAAATTTTTATTATGTTATGTTAGTCACCATACAGTACATCCTTAGTTTTTGATGTAGTGTTCCATGATTCATTGTTTGTGCATAACACCCAGTGCACCATGCAATACGTGCCCTCCTTAATACCCATCACCGGCCTAGCCCATTCCCCCACCCCCTCCCCTCTGAAGCCCGCAGTTTGTGCCCATTTTTTAATAGGGTCGTTTGTCATCTTTTTATTGTATTTTGAGAGTTCTTTATATATTCTGGATTTGTGTCTGTGCAGATGTAAGATTTAATAATATTTTCTCTCTCTCTGTGGAGTGCCCTTAATCTCTTAGTGTCTTTTGAAGAGTGGAAATTTTTAAAATTTGATGTAGTCTAAAATTTAGATTTTAAATTTTTATCAGTTTTTCTTTTTATGATTTGCGCTTTGTCATCCCCCCAGATCTTTGCCCAGTAAAGTCATGTTAGCTCCCTGATGTTTTGTTCAGGAATATGGTTCTTACATTTTATACAGATCCTCATTGTTTTTCTTACGAGGACGGTTGTCCAAAAATATCTAGTCCACCATTACCAGAGCAGAAGTCAAGAAATGAATTTCTTTCAAACTGTGTTCTATAAAATAATTTCTTCTGAAGGTTGAAATTTGGGGTGAAGTTTGGGATATTTTTTGAATAGTCACTTGACACTGTCTTATTCATGCAATGTTGAAAATCGTACAGGTCTGTGTTAATGATGATCTGGTTGCGAAGAACTTCGCTCGTTACGTGTCACCCAAGGAGAATAAAAACGTTCATTCCATAGAGAAATCACAATTGAGTATAAAGTCAGCATCCTTTTCCAGTAAACTCAATCCAGCACTTACTCTTTGGCCAATGTTTTTGCAAGGAAAAGATCCTCAAGGAATGGAAAGTGAGTGGATTCTTATTGATACATGTTTCTTTTAAACGGTCTTATTTATAGGACTCTTACTGTGCTAATGTAAGTTGTACAAACTTTTCCCCATATGGAGGCAGAGACTTGGACTATTAAAATATTAAGATTTAATATTTTAATTTTGATTCTAGTGAGTTTGTGACAGGTTTTGCCAAGTCCTAAGCTGCTAAAGTTTGTTTTTATGAGACAAGGAAAAAACTGTTCTCAATATCTTATTAACATGGAGTTACATTTTCAAAAGTCTGTAAGTTTGTAATTTGAAGATGTTACCAAAACAAGGTCAAATATTTACCATTTTAGACTCTTAAAAATAGAGCTATTTATTAGTAGGGAAATACGAGATGAGACCGTCATGGACAGTGGAAACAACTTTAGGCGTTTCTCTCTAAATTCAGTTTTCCTTAACTCGTTCACACTGCTTTCCTGCCCCGAGATAGGTCTCCCATGACCTTCCGGCAGAAGCAGGAGCTGAAGTAGTATGCCATTGAGTTTTGCATTTGTCGTTTGGGTTTTATTTCATGCTTTAATCCTGAACTGTGTTCTTTCCATCAGATTCACATGGGTTAACTTTTCTGGCTCAGTCCCTCCAGCATCCGTGGCCCAAGGGTGTTGTTGGTGACCTTGGGCCAACTGCTGTGATCCTGGGTAAGTTTACTTGCTTATTTCATAGGCAGCATCACAGAACACTCTCAGCTGTCTGAGATTACAAGGGCTGTTTAGAAGGGCTGTGGTAATTCTGTTTCTCTTCATATCATGGAACCAATTCATGATGCAAATGCTGACAGGTAATTTGGCCTTGCTGCAGTCCTTACTCAGGGGATTTTTTTTTTTTAAGATTTGTTTATGTATTAGAGTGTACGCATGGCAGAGCATGAGCCGGCCAGGGCGGGGGGCAGAGGGAGAGAATCCCAAGCAGACTCCCTGCTGATCGCGGAGCCCTACGCACGACCCATGAGATCATGACCTGAGCTGAAATCACGAGTTGGACGCTTAACTGACGGAGCCCCCCAGGTGTCCCCTTACTTAGAGGATTTTTCTGTAAAGAACATACATAACAGGCATTTGTTCAGCCCAGCCATACACTAGTGATTATTACTTGTTCTCAGAGTGTATGTACGGATTTGTGAGTGATTTTCATTTTAAGCAGCAGAACGCACAAAAATAAAAGGCATTTGGGAAGGTAGAAATTCCCAGTCTTTAACTCCGTATCTCCAAGGTACATAACGGATTGGAATTGTTGGACCAGAGTGGAAACTGCCAGCCTCTTTGATTCTTGGTCACCCTTTGTGGTAACCCCTGCACCACTCCCCTCTTCTGTCGGGCGCATGTACACGAGTATTTCACGCACGTGCATCGTAAACCTCAACTAAGTTAAAGCTTTCGCCAGCAAAATCACTCCCTACAGTTAGCATTATGTTTAATTACTTTGGTAATGTTGCTTATCATAGAAAAATACAGATAATCAAAGTTGTAACAACCTGTCATCTTTAATAACTACTTACTGAAGTGTTAGAGTCTTGCTTTCCAGAGTTTTCCAGGTGTGAGGGTTGCGAATAATATTTTAATCTCACTCAAGTTGGAGGCTGTACACACCTCTGTGTAGTGTTTTTTGGTTAACATATGGATGAACTTCTTTTTGGGTCAGATGTGTCCAGGATCACATGAGTGTAAGGACCTAAGCTCTGATGTGAGATAGATGGGATGTTGGTGTCCCTCCTCCTGAGTGATGGGGGGAGGCGCTGGTCCCATCGCAGTGACTTGATTAAATGGACCATCCACATACACAGTTGACATAGCCCCATGCCTGCTGGCCCGTGGCCAACGTGGCACATGAGGACGCCACCCCGTGCTCTGATGTGCCTCCTGCAGGGGTCCCAGCTGAGAGTTCTTGCCGAAACACACCCCTGTTACTGACGGAAGAAATGCGAATGGAAATAAAAGTACATGCCCGCTTCTACCGGAGCTGGAAAAATACCAGGCCTTTTACGTTGCGTTTAATCAGTGCCCAGCTTTCCATCACATGAAATGTGTCCATCATATGTCTTTGTTTTGTTTTCAAGTGGCCCCAGGTTGCTGGGCAGTAAGCATTTCCCACTTTTCCTTGCCGTGGTCAGTGTCCGGATGCACTGTGTGTGTCTTTAAAAAGGAAAAGGTTGATGGTAAAGGAAAGAAAAGCTGATGTGAAAAGTAACTGATTGTCATGGGAAGACAAAATTATTAGGTGTTACTTACCCAAGCAAAGATTTCCTTTTCCTTGTAATCATGGTGAGAAGGTATTTCAATGGTATTTTAATTATTTTTTGGTACTTCTCCTTGAAATTGTCCTATGTTTTTTAAATGAAAGTATAATACTTCGTTAATACCTGGTTAAACAAGTAGCACAGAAGTAATGAAAAGCGATGAAAAGTAATTTTCTCTTTCCAGCTTCTCACCACCACAGGCTGTTCCCTAGAGGTAAACCTTTATCGTTCCCCTTACCTTATTTTGGCGGTTGTCTCCAGATCTTGAAACCCTTACAATTAATTAATTTACCATTACAACTAATTTATCATTTCTAGGCTTACCAGTTCTAGACCCTGTCTTGACTTTTTTTTTAAGGATTTTATTTATTCATTTGAGAGAGTGAGCGAGCGAACACGAGCGGCAGTGGGGAGGGGCAGAGGGAGAAGCGGACTCCCCGCTGAGCAGGGAGCCCCATGCAAGGCTCGATCCCAGGACCCCGGGATCATGACCTGAGCCGAAGGCAGACGTTTAACCGACTGAGCCGCCCAGGTTTGCGAGGGTGGGAGTGAGGGGCAACCCTACGGGAACACAGAACCTGAGTGGGAGTGGATCTACGCCTAAGTGAAATGAGGAAAGCGTCCCCAGAGTGGCCATGTGTGGCAGGGGGAGGGTATCAGCCTGAACTAAGTGAGTGATGGAGGCAGGTGAGGTTTGAGGGGTGGGGGTGCTGTCAGCAAAAGGAGTGGGGAGCACATCTGTGCAGAAAGGGTACTAATGGCCGTGAACCACTGGTCACTTACACAACCAAACAGCGGTTGCTTATCTAGCAGGAGTGACCCCATAAGTAACTATAGTAGGGATAAAGGCCGATAGGAATCTCACAGTCACAGAGGGGCGTGACAAATCTGGGAAGGCAGAGCGCTAGCATAAATCCAGCAGCAGCAGGATCACGACTGGAAGCGCTGGTGTCAACTCCTGGTTTTCAGCACGCAGATCACACCCAGATATAAAATCCACAGAGATGTAAATGTGTGAGCATGTACGCATACGCACACAGTCCCCAGCTCTGTCCGCTGAAGGGCCTGGGAGCAACCACAACACAAACCAACACACCCCGCTCCCGGATCTCAGCGTCGAAATACCATTCTCCATTCAAAGCAGCCAGGGCAACCTGGAGAAGTGGCTGATTTGGGGGTTTCAGATAGGAATCTGTACTAATGTGGATTAATGACCAAATGAAAAGGAATGATAGTAACAGCCGACAAAATATGTGCAAGGTGAAGAGTAACTTTCAGTGGAGAAGCCTGGCAGATGCTAACTAATTAACCGGTCAAAGGGACCAGCACCAGTAATGGGACACATCAAGGTTTTATGTCCGCTGGTAAGATGGAATGAGAGGAGCCCAGGGTCTCTCTTGAGGGATCCCTGCCACAGGTGCGTAAGCTCAATCTTACACAACTGAGAGAGATTCTACGAAGCAGCCAGTCTACCTGAGGGCTGGTGGTGATGAAACAGGTGGATGCATTTGAAACCTATGCAGTGACTTCTCTGGCAGCTGATTTTGCCTTTGGCTGGGACCTTGATTGGGGCGCTAATCTGAAATACTTAGAGTGACCTTTCCATGGGGTTGCTTGAGCTGCTTCCCAGCATGCTGGCTGGGTTTTGAAAGTGAGCATTCAAGAAGACGGGTCCTAAGTACATGGCATTTTGGCTATCTAGCTTTGAAGTCAACCCCACTTCCACATTGTTTACAAGCCCCCCCCCCCCGCCCTGCCCCACCCAAGCTCACAGGAAGGGAATACAGAGCCCATCTCTCAGTGGGACACATGTCAGTGACAAATTGTAAGAAGAGCATGTATGTTGGTAGACATGTTGTGGCCCTCTTTGAAAAATATAGTTTGCCAAGTTGGGAAAATAAATTGTGTTTAATTGCTAGTAAGCCACTAAAGGAATTATTTAAACATCTTTTAATGTGACAAGGGTTGAAACGAGATTTTTAAATTTAATCTCCTCAAGTAAGTTTAATTCAAAACCCTATTCTGTAATAATCTCATGTATTAAGATTTTTATGATTGTACTTTTAAATTTATAATCCTTTTTGTTCTATTTTCTATTAATAGTGCTTTCTAAGATGGGTCTTTTATCACTTTTTATTTTGCAGATAAAACTATAAAATATAATATGGATTCATTGAGAGGTTCACCTAAAAAAAATTCTGAAAAGAAACAACAGCGCATCTCTTTCAAAGATGTAAATAAGGTTGTATTTTAAAATGTTCATTAGGTATAAAGTTCATACAATGTTAATTTTAGAATATTCTCATTTGAAATTTAGGAACCAAGGTCTGTTTCTATTAAGAAATCCTTGGCTATGATATAGTGTCTTTCAGGACAAAATACAGTTTGTGTGTTTGCTCTAATTCAAAAGAACCAGAGAACTCCAGGCCTGGGGGCTTCTCAGCAGGATTGGATATTTATGCTCATTTAACAACGGTGTGAAGACCTGAGGTTATAGGACACTCTAATAGTTCAAGTCTAACCTGTCTTTCCAGTCCTTCAACAAGACAAGTGATGTAATTATAGGACATTTGAAATACTGATTCTCTGAAGTGCCAACTGCTTGCTACCTGGACGCTGTAATCTCGTGGTGGCAGCAGTGGCGTAATCACATTGTCCGGTTCTTTGTCTCTTCACACCTGTGTCGCCTGACAATAATCTGGGATGGTTGTTTATGAGGATAATTCCCATGGAATTTTAGTTCCATAAGAATACATATCTCGAATAGATATTCTTTCTAAAAAAATTTTTTTTTTACAGTGTGTTGAATCCTCCGTGTACTGGCCAACAAAGAGGGGGATAACCATATATGCTGAGCCGGATATACCAACAGCAAGGTACGATTTGAAAAGTCAGTGTAACTGAATAGATACATGAGTGTAATATTGTCTTGCACAGTGTTCTGTGTGATTGATGATAAGAAAGGATTCCGTTTCAATAAAGAGTGGCCCCAGAAATTTTGATTAAAGCTATATTAATTTAAAAGAAAAACATAGTACAACTGGTTAGTAGCACAACTGACCAAACATTGGTAGTGGCTCTAGAGTCTCCGTGTTACCTTGTTGGACAGAGTTGGACAGAGTTGTTTCTGTAAGCAGGTCCAGTGGGATTGTCCTGATGGCAAGACTGGGAACGTGTGGGCCAGATGGCAGTACAAGGTGGTGGAGGGCAAATACTGGCTGTTGAAGAGGAGTACCCGAGGCGTTGACTGTAACCCTGTCCACATCAAGAGGCGGGTTAATGGTGTTTGTGAAATCGCAGGACAGTTGCACTATTACACCATGTCACAAATAGTGTGAGATGTTAAAGTCGTGTGCGCCATTCCTTCCCGCCCGGGCTTTGTGCTAGTGTCGTCCTGCATTTCATTTATATGTTCTTTATGAATCCTAGACTCTAGTATCGTTTGTATCTAAATGGTCAGTGGTCTTTTTGAGAGATGATCAACAGGAAGAAAAATACTGTGTTCACCTATGTAGTTACCGTCAGCGCTGTTACTGTGCGGCTCTGCATCTCCCTCTGGTATCGTTGTGCTTGTTCCTGAAGGACTGCCTTGACTGTTGATTGCATTGTGGGTCTGCCAGTGATGGATTCTGCAGCGTCTGTATGTCTGGGAAACTTATTTCAGCTTCATTTCTGAGAAAAAGGGTATTTTTGCTAGGTATAGAATTCTACGTCGACACGTTCTTTTCCCCGCATTTTAAAGATACTGGCGCACTGTCTGCTGCGTCGCTGCCAGCGCAAATCTACTGTCATCTTTTCCTTTGTTCCTTTCTCCTCTGACTGCTTTTGATATTTTCTCTTTGTCTCTGGTTTGTGCAGTTTATTATATATGCCTTGGTGTCGTGTCTCTCCTGTTTCTTACGCTTGGTGCCCATCAACGTTCTTCCTGTGTTGGTTTCTGTCTCGCGTCACATTTGGAGAGCGTTCGTCGCTGTTGTGCAGATGTTTGCACGCATCTCTCTCTCCAGTCCTTTTGAGACTCTGTGAGACAAATATCACACATTTTGATATTGTCCAAAAAGTCACTGAGATTTGGCTCATTTTTTGGACCTTTATTCCTTGCTGTTCTTCAGATTAGTAATAGTGCTGATGTATCTTTAACCTAACTGAGCCTTCTGTCGACATCTGCTGAATTTTTTTTATCTGATGTATTTTTCCATTCTAAAATTGTCATTTGGTGTTTTTTATAGTTTGCATTTCTTTGCTGAGAACTTCCATTGTCCCACTCAAGAGTGCTCACCCCTCCCTCTCTCAGGGATCGTGGTTACAACGGCTGCTTTAACGCACGTGATGGCCCCACTTGTCTGCCGTCCTGGGGCTTGTACCTGGTGATCATCCTTTCCCTTGATGGTTGATCTGGTTTTCCTGGTTCTTTGTGTGTTGTATTCTGGATATTTTGAATGTTGTGGTGTGAGACTTCTTTTAGCAGGAAGTCAGTGACTCCATTCAGGTGTCAGACTCTGTCTCAGTTTAGGTGGTGACTGCAGCTCTGCTTTGGGTCTGTTCCGAATATACTCAACTTGGGGCGAGCCTGGGACTTGTGTTGGGTCATAGACAGGAATGGGGGACCTCCCTCCCTCTGGCACACTATCTTTTTTGCAGGATTTTCCTCACATTGACCTCACATTTTCTAAAAGCTCCCTGTCCTTGAGCCTCTGTCCAGGTAGGTGGTTTTTCACGGAGAAATGGCCATGCACTTCTGTGTGATTGGGGCCACCAGTGGAGCCAAATGGCAACGGAAACAAGAGAGGAAGGAGATGGTGGTTTCCACCCACATCTTTGGACCCTGGGGCCCACTTCCCAGATCCTCTAGAGAGAGGAAGATTGGGGTGACAGCCCTCCCCCCTATTACCACTGCAGCTGCATGACTGGAGCTGACCTCGGGGCAGGGCCAAGAGAGAAAAAGGGAAAACAAATCAGGATTAAGCTGTCTGGCTTCTGGCTCCCCTTCCTGCTTCTCTGGCTTGAAATAGAAGGTTTCTCTCAGTGCTTGATGTGGACATCCACTGTGCAGTTCGGGGTATGGGGCCAGCCTCAGGCCAACACCAGGAGACAGAGTACTATAAAATCCCAGGAAATTCTCCACGATTCTGGTGGTTTGCAGGTTTTGACTTCTCTCCCCTTCGATTCTGGAGTTTACATGGAGTTTCCAGCTGAGGTCAGAAGAGAGACAGGCTGTGGGGGGCTTACGCCCTCTTGGCGAGCTCCAGCGCCCTCAACCTGGTTTTCATCCTTAGAGGGCAGAGGGTCCGTTCTCACAGAAATAAATCTTCATATGTAGAGCGACTCACTCCTCAGTGCTACTTAGTTTTCTTCCAGAGAATAAAGGCATTTTCAGGATTGGGGCAAATGGGCTCAGAGATTCTAATGAATGTTTTTTGGTTTCTAGCACTTTATGTCAGAAGCCAAATGAGAAACCGCTCAGGTTGGCCGAGAAGAAAGAACACAATGAGAAGAATGGCTGTGTGAAGTACGAATTTTTTCCTTGGTCTAAATGTTTTATTGAAATAATTGTAATAAAATTATAAGCAGGAGAATTTACACAGGATTTTATTATTTATTTCAAATCTGCATTCCCATGTGGAAAATACACCTACAGTGTCTGCTGTAGGCTTTGAAGTTAATTGTTTTTTTTTCTGTTCACTAGGATAGATTTTTCTTTTAAAATCTTTGTTCCACTGTAAATAGTCCTTTTCTGCCTCCCCTTCCTGATTCCCTTGGTGAGGTTTCATGAAACAAATTAGATATGGTTGGTCCTTGGGGCTGTTGATCTGTGGGTTTGCGTCTGCTGCCTTCCCAGTTCTCTGCTGCTTCGGTGGGTCTTCCCCCTGCTGGAGAAACTATTTAGTTACCTGCAGTGTGGAAATGGGTTTTTCTTTTCTTTTTTTTCTTTCTTTCTTTCTTTTTTTTTTTTTTGTCTCATCAGATTCACAAAGGTATTCACTGATGAGTTGTTAACAAAGGAGTAGTAACTTTATTTCATACTTGTTTAATCCATGAAACATTCTCATACTTGTTTTTATGATTGCTTACCACACCAGCCTAAAACACCCTTGTATTCCAAGTTACTGGCTGCTCTGAAGTCACCAGAGTGACAAGGAGTTTACGACAGTTCAGAACTGGGCTGGTCATGCTGTATCCACTGAGCTGCCCGGGATGACTGAGGGGAGGGTGCGGACTGCAATGCCATTTGGGCTGCCTGCCTTCTGGAGCCCACCCTCTGGCCCCGTAACACCCTTGCACCCAAGCAAACTCCTCACAGGGCTCCCGGGCCAGGGGCTGGGAAGACAGCCCCAGAGCCCACAGATCTGTGGGTGGCCGTCAGCGCAGCTGTGTTGACCCCCTCTTCCCAGGGCAGCCCTCCACCCTACTCCCCGAAAGCCGTGGGGCTGCACGTGGTGGTTTTCCTGGAACGAGAGACCTTGCATTACCCGCGCAGCTTATTTCTTTAATTATGTTAAACTATAACTTGATAGGTAACCCTGAGATACTCTTTTGCCTTTTATTTTGTATTAAAAGGTGGTATCTTCTCTCCTTTTGGGCTAAATGCCCTTTACTTAGAACCTGTTGATTCAGCTAGGGCAGTTACTCTGCCAGTGGTTCAACATTACGGCACAGAAGGGAGAAGGCGGTGGGTGTCTCAGCAACGTGAGATGACCTGGTGATCATGCAGTCCCTCTTCATGTTGGGAACGAGTGTTCCTGGGATTGGCAGCGCTGTGTCCACAGCCTGGGGGCCCGGGTTCAGGGGCAAGTACCGTACTGAGCTGACCTCTGTGGTCTTTGCATCACAATATACAGGACAAAACGGGACGAGCCGTAATTTCACAGCTATACTTTGGGATATACAGTTGACCCTTGAACAACATGGACATTCCGAGTGCTGACCTCCCACACGGTTAAAGTCTGCATAGAACTTGTGACTCCCGTGAAACTTAACTACTGATAGCCTACTGTTGACCAGAAGCCTTACTGATAACATAATCAATTAACATGTATTTGTATGTCTTATGTATTATGTACTGTATTCGTACAATAAGGTAAGCCGGAGAAAAGAAAATGGTACTAAGAAAATCATAAGGAAGAAAAAGTACATTTTGAGTCCTGTACCGTAAACAATCCGCATATGAGAGGGTGTGGACGGTTCAAACCCGCGTGGCTCAAGGGCCAACTGTATTTCATCTTATCTCTGTCGAGGAAGAATTAAAACTATAACTCAGTTGAAGAAATATTGACTCCTTTTTCCTTCAAATTGTCCTTTGCGCTCTTTTATAGATTGTTGCAGTTTTTAAATCCCGATCCTTTGAGAGCTGATGGGGCCTCTGAGCTGCAGCAGGTATGACAACCCTACGAAAAGACTAAAAATCCACGACAGCTCTTTACTCTTTAAGTCCCTCTCCTTCCTCGTCTGGATTTGAGGTTAGAAGCGAAAACCCCCCTTAGGTGGGGACTCTCCCTGAAGACACCCTTTTAGAGATTCTCCAGTGAATTATTGCTTTAGAGCAATTATTATTATTTGGGGGGGTAGTAGATGTTCTTCCTTTCGTTTTGGTAGTTTTGGTGGGTTTTGATGAGCATATGGACACCTAGGCTGTCCTTCGCTTGCAGGAAGTGGTTGACTTCCTGCGCTGGTGGGTGGGGCGGGGGCGTCTCACGGGCAGGTGTCTGAGGGGCACACGTGCTGTCTCAGCTGCAGAGGCTGCGCTCCAGCTCCCAGCAGCCCTTGGCCGTGCTCCGGAACAGGATCGAGCCTTGCTTGTCCGTTGACGCGTCCCCGCTCTCGGCGGACCTGAGAAAGGTAAAGCGCTCCTGAAGACGGGCTTGTGAAGGAACCTGTTCTCACGTAGGAGGATTTTTAGGAAACCCTTCCAAGGCTGCGCTTGTATAATTTCTTGGCTATTGAAATCCTCTGTTCAGCTTCCATTATTAAGTTCTCATGTGTTCTTCAGGTTAACTTCCTGTAAGTGAGTAACTCTTTTGTGGTGAAACCACTGTGTAGCTCTTAATGCTTTTCTGAGGTAAGTTTTCAAATGCGTCTCTGGAAAGGGGCTTGGAAGGAGCAGCAGGTTGCCAGGGCAGTTACGCTGTATTTCCGAGTGTTCTTCTCGAAACTGCTTTAGAGACCTGCCATTTCAACTAGTAAATTGATCACACGTGCTTATCTATTTGCTTCTTGATTCCAAAAAAAAAAGTAAAGAAAGAAGCTGAAACCATGAGGGTGGATTGAATGAGAGCAAAGTCTCTAGCGGCCTAGAAATTTCCTCACGCTTTCAGAAGATGGAAAACAGGCAGCAGAGTGCAGCTGACTAGTAGAGGAAGGAGAGAGTCGGGGGTTCTGAACTTCCCTCCGCCCTTTCCCGAGCATTCACAGTCAGCCTCTTGGGAAGGACGATCTTTCTGAAGGAACCGAATTGGCCCTGGAAATACCCTTCAGATGAATTCTCCCAGTAAAGATACCTGCTCGGTGTCCTGGCTTCCTGCAGGGGTGTGACACTCACGGAGCTGAGCTCTGCTCTGGCCACACATCTTCCAGCCCGCTTTTAGTGGCTTCCTCCCTGCGAACACACATCAGGGTTCCTTAGACATTTGATGAAAGTTCTCACCTAAAAAGACATTTGATGAAAGTTCTCACCTAAAAAGAAAAGAAAAGCACTTTAAAAAAAAAAAAAAGATCAAAATAAAACTCTGAAGGAAACCGCGTTGGCAGTAGAAGATAATGCTATAAAATAAATACTCTCAGAGATAAGTATTAACAGTACTTATTAAACAATAACAGGGTGCTATAAAAAAAAGGCCCAGAGGATAAAAAGGTTCTTGGAAATTCAGAATGCTGTAGAAATAGAAACCAAGCACCAGATTGGAGAGGGGAAATGAAAGCTAACTATCAGAAAGTAGAGCAAAAAGACAAAAGAGATGGAAATGGGGGAAAACAGAATTTGAGGGTCATTTGGAGGTCCAGTCTCTGAAGTGGGATTTTTTAAAAAGAGTGAAGACGGTGGGCAGAAAATTCTGAGAAGGACAACACACAAATGATTCCCAGACCTAATGGGACTGTCCAAGTTGGTAGAGTCCCCCCTCCCACGAGCCCAGCACAGTGAGGGGGCAGGATCGAGGGCACTCGGCTGTGAAGCGTCCAACCAGGGGGCTTTTCCGGCACGAATGGCTTCAGACTTGCCTTTGGTAACACCGGAGGGACACTGATTCTGAGGTCCTGGTGAAAAGTTATTTCCAACCTTGAGGTCCATCCGAAACTAGCAATGAAGACATTTTCAGACATGAAGGGTCTCACAAGAACTGACTTCCTCAGGAAAGATGCTCCTTAAGTATGTTCTCCACCAAAGCGAGAAAATCAGCCGAGAAGGATGACCGGCCTTGCAGGCAGCAGGGGCAGTGCAGGGAGGCCGCAGGGGGACGGCTGCACGCGGGACACACTGTCAGTGGTCTGTGCCGCTCCCGGGGCTCAGGGCCGGGGGACGAGGACATCACCTACCAGTTGCGCTCATGAGTTTAGCCTCTTGGAACGTAGGGTCAGTGTGGCTGGAGAATCTTCCGCTGCAGGACTTGGGAGGTTTTAGTGACTGTTACATAGAAAATAAGCAAATAAAGGCATGTGAAGTTTTTTTTTTAAGTTTTATTTAAGTAATCTCCACACCCAGTGTGGGGCTTGAACTCATGACCCCGAGATGAAGAGTTGAACGCTCCTCTGACTGAGCCAAGTGCCCCAGTAAAGGCATGTTTAAAAACAACAACAACAAAACGTTGTAACTAAAGGTGACGCAGTCATCGATCATTAGGAGGAGAAGCCAGGTCCTTGCTCTAGCGAGCTCTAGGCACCTGGTTTTGATTTGGAGCCTAGAAAAGCAGGCGTCTTATGGCAGGAGTTTGGCTCTGAGAAAAGACTCGGGCACTTGTCAAGTTAGGTCTTAGAAAATACCAGATTAAGCAGTTGTAGTGGCTGTTGTTTGGGGGAGGGGGTGAACAAAGAGATGGAGTTTTTGTTCTCTATGCTTCATTTGTGGTTTTTTGGTGGCTGCTGTTTTGTAGGCTCTTCAAAGAAACAAGTTCCCGGGACCTAGCCACGCGGAATCCTACTCTTGGCCTCCCATAGCCCGGGGCTGGGACGTGGTGGTCATCTCTCACTGTGGAAATGATCCGCTGCTGTACCTGCCACCAGTCCTTACAATTCTGCAAATGAGGGGCTGCTACAAGTCTTTACCAAGTAGAAATGGAGTAAGTTGGAGACAGTTTTGTTTCAACAACAGCATGGCTTAAATATTTATTTTTAAATTTTGTGCTGAACTTTTGGTGAAGTTTGGGTTACATTACTTATTTGGTTTCCATGACAAGACAGGAACTTACCAGAATCATTGATTCTCTGACACTGATTCTCCCCCTGGAGCCCCCGTTGTGGCCATCGGCTGAGCCAAGACATTTCTGGCATTTGGAGACGAATATATAATTTATAAACGTATTCCACTGATTGGATTCCTCTGTCACGGTCACCCTGTGAGATGGTCAGGCCAAGTACAGTTTTCACCGTTTCATAGATGAGAAAATTAGCCTCATCTGACAAGTGAGACAAGAAGTGGGATTAGAATTCAGATTTTTCTGTCATCATGTCCCACATTCTTTTAATTATTCCACAGCAGCCCACACTGGTGTAGAACCCTACTTTATTCTTCCCGTGTGCGGGAATCTGCAAGGAGCTGTGAAAGACGCTGGAAAGGAGAGAAGTGGGGTGTGGGGTCAGGTGATGCACTGCAGGTCCGGGCGGTCAGGTGAACGCCCATACAGGAGAGCTCTGTCTCAGACATGTCTCAGAGGATAGAGTGCGGACAGCTCCATTCCTCGTTAGAAGGTGAAAGATCGTAGTGAGAAAAGACACCATTGCATATGGGAGAGATGCTCATTTTTCTCAGTCTGCCATGTGGTTTTAATGATTGCCCTCTGGAAGTCTGCGTTGGCAGGGTTGTTATGTATTGACGTCACATCTGCATCCCTCCGTGAGCAGCTGACCCTCGTGGGCTGGGTCAGAAAAGATGTCCGGCTCTTGCCTCTTGTGTCCTCTGCTTTCTACACGTCTCTGTGGTCAGCCCGCTTTCAGGCCCGGCGCCTGGACGCTGGCGCCCACCTGGATCTGCGTGAAGGAGAGGGGAGACTTGCTCTTGTCTTCAGTTCATGGAGGGCATGTGTCCGAGACGGTGTTTGGCAGGCAGTGCACCTTCAGGAGAGAACAGTGAGATGGTGGCAGTCAGCGTTCGGATGGAGCCGTAGCTGACTTATCCCCTAAGGAAGAGAGGCTAACCTTTCTTAAAGCCCCTTTCAGGAGGCAGTTAGTTTGCCTGGTCCCTGGGAGCAGGAGCCCTGGAGCCAGACCCCTGGATTCAGATCCCGCTGCTCCCGGGTGTCAGCTGTGTGGCCTTGGGCAACTAACTTTACCTCTCTGTGTCTCACACTCCTCATCTGTGACATGAGGTAATAATAGGTCCTACCCTGTGAGAGTGTTTTAAAGACAAAATGAGTTAACACTTGCGAATGCTTCGTGTAAGCCCTAGAAGAATCTGAGTCCGTGTGTCTGAATCCCTTCTGATGGAATTATATCTTTTCTGACTTACAGGACAGTGACGATAGCAGACAAAGTGTGTAGCGCTTCCTCCATGCAAGGAGACGTTCTGCACGCTTCAGCATAGACTAGGTTCAATTCCTAACTTTTGCCCCAAATTATGTGACTTTGTCTTTGCAGCCTCTGGCAGTCATTGTGTGCCCTGGGTGGAAAAAGGCCCAATTTATTTTTGAATTACTGGAAGACTATAGCCCATCCTCCAGGCCTCTTCATCCTATGTTGCTAATAATCGGACTCCACAAAGATGAAGCCAAAAACATGAAGCTTCCAAGGGGGTGTAAGCATCCTTTCCAAGCTGTTTGGTTTTCCCCGCGGAGCGTAGTGGAGCCCTGCCAGTCAGGCGCGGCCACTGCCCGGGACATGGGCTTGTCACGTGATGTCACTCGTCCAGCTACAGGTGGGACCTCGCTGTCCGTTATGGGGCGGGCACAGTAGGGCGAGGGTTTGACCTCAACTTACAGCCGTTCCACTGAGAAAACGCCATGATTTCCTTCACTCATTAACTATTTATCAAATATCTCCTGTTCGTTAGATGTTGACTGAACCCCCACCCCTGCCTTTCAGAAGCACAAACACTGGTGGGAGCCCAGGTGTCAGTCAGATAAGGACAGGTGTTGGCCTGGACGGGCAGGCCTCGCCCGTCCCAGCAAGAAAAACCGCTTTTTGGGTCATTAGAAGTTCTAGGAAGTGTGTAGCATCTTAGCAAAGGAAGTGTGAGAAAAACCTGTGGAAACTCTGAATGTTACTTGTCTTCTCTCAAAATGTAGGTGATATCATTGTTACGACACCCCACAGCCTCCTGAGACTCCTTAGATACCAAAGCTTGCTGTTTCTTAGACTCTGTCACCTCATCTTGGATGAGGTGGAAGTGTTGTTCTTTGACGCTAACGAAGAAGTAAGTATGGCGGCCATCAAGATGTCATTATCACTCAGAAATAAATGTATATGTGATTGAAGTCTTACCTGCTTCTAGGAATCAGGAGATGACGTGTCTGTTGTGGGGTGGGGGGGAAACCGGTTAATCTTGAAAGGTTTTCCCTTTAACTTTTATAGCTGTGAAGAGAATTCGTCTGAAATTTCCTTCCCCGATTTTTTTTTTTTTTTTTAGATTTTATTTATTTATTTGAGAGAGAAAGAGTGACAGAGATCGCTTGAGAGAGAGCATGAACGAGCAGGAAGGAGAGGGAGAAGCAGGCTTCTCGCTGAGCAGGGAGCCCTCCATGAGGCTCGATCCCAGGACTCTGAGATCATGTCCCGAGCTGAAGGCAGATGCTTGACTGACTGGGCCACCCAGGTGCCCCTCCTTCCCAAATTTTAAAGTTCTCTTTGAAGAGCAAAGATTATTTTCCAGTGAGGTTTTCCAAAATATCGATATTTTTATGATTATGAAAGCAATAAGTTTTATTCTAGAAAACTTGGGATACAGAGGAAAACACTTGAAAAATCCCAGCATCCATTGTGTTACACTCACAGGTAATCACTCTGCCTGTTTGAGAGTAATCCCTGTGTCTGGCGACACATGGAACTAACATCAGGCCTTATTTCATAGCTAGTTTATAACTTGCATTTTTCAGTAAACGGTGTCAGGAGTATTAGTAACTGTTCTCCAGTGTGATCGTTCACTGGCCTGGGCCAGTATGGAATCCTGTGGGCATAGCATAATTCTTTCTAAATGGTCTGATTTTTGGACATTTAGCATGTTTGTGAGTGTATGTGGCTGAGCAGCATACATCTTTTTTGCACATTTCCTTTAGTATAAGTTCGTAGGAAGGGGATTAATGGATCACAGACTGGATTCTTACAAGAAGGCATTTCTTGGGCGCAGTGTAACGTGATGACCACAGGCATTTCATCTGGGAGCAGTGATGTGCCGGGTTCCAGCCCAGGCTTTGTTGCTGCCCCGCCGTGTGCGCCTGTGCAGGGTTGTGAATGCCTCCACAGCTGCAGTTGTGATTTGCAAAACTAATATCCTGAATCCTGCACGTACGGTTGCCTCTCTGAAAGCGGAGACTGCCGCGGACAGCGTGCTGCCCCGCGCCCCGCGCAGTGGGAAGCGTTAGGCCAGCTCTGTGTCTAGTGGGCTTGTTAAACGAGGCATCGTGTTAGCATCACGTGCATTTCCTTGATTACTTGTCGAGTCGAGCGTTCGTACGGCCACTCGTACTGGTCTCTGAGCTGCTTGTTCGTTCGTTTTCTTTGCTTATTTTCTGTTGGCAGGATCATCTTTTTCTAGTCCGTTTGCAGAACTTTTTAATAGAAGGATGTTCATGCTTCATTACATATGTTACACATTCACCCAGCTATTGTGTGTGTTTTCTTTTGTTTATACTTAATGTTCTCTCCTTTTTACTTTTTTTCTCTTTTGTTTGGAAAGGCCTTCCGCCGCTCCGAGAACAGAAAATGCACAGTTCTTTACCTGTCATGTTCTGTGAATCAGTTATTCCTCCCTTCTGAAGTAAAAATGAAATTATACTAATTTTTTTAGATGTTTGCTATATTAGATAACTTTAAAAAAAATATTGACGTTGAAGAAAGGGAATCCGCACCACATCAGATTGTTGCTGTTGGCGTTCATTGGAGCAGACATATAGAGCAGCTGGTCAAAGAGTTCATGAACGACCCCTACATCGTGGTCACGGCCATGGAGGAGGCCGCGCTCTACGGCAGCGTCCAGCAGGTGCGGCCTTGCGGGCCAATGGGAGGTGGGGGCTGATGGACTCCAGCGAGTAGCCGTGATTTCGTGGCCTCCTCCTAAAATACTACAGCTTTAATCTTATGCACAGATCTATAATCGTGTATTTAGATTTATATTGATTTTCTGTGCATGCTCTTCTGTTCAGTTCCTCACTTAGCGATGAAAACTGAAACTGGAGCACCTCGAATGTGTTTAAAACCACATTGTTGCTGCATTTCATTACCAGGTAGTGCACCTTTGCCTAGAATGTGAAAAAACCTCCACTTTACTCCAGACTCTAGATTTCGTTCCAAGTCAAGCGCAAAAGACCTTGATCTTCACCGGTTCTGTAGCTGAAACAGAAATAGTGTGTAAGGTGAGCCCATAAAATGTCCTTACTGTGTGTTTAAACCGTGACTGAATCTCGAAATCATCAGAGAATTACGGGTAGTTAAATATTTGACGGGGGATAAAAGGTTACCAGTTGATCCTTAGTCGGAGGAAGAGGTGGCTAGTGCTGGGGAGTGTTCGCAGCGATGAGGCAGGACAGCGGGAGGCGGGGCCCTGGGGGAGGAGCCAAGTAGGTGGGACCAGCCTTTCCAAGGAAGCTGATGTTCCCCTAGGAGGCCAGTGCCTTGTGTTTTGTCATTAAAAGGAACCCATTCATAAAGAAATGCCAGCGACTTCTGTACCCTGTTTACAGAAGAGAGAAAATAACACCAAGAGGTTGATCATGTGGCCAGAAAAGTCAGCTAAATCGGCTACAGATTTATTTAATATAATCTAAATCTACATAAATAATAAAATGTAGAAATGAAGCCAAATATATATTAAAATAAAAGAATCAAGGGCTCCTGGGTGGTGCAGTTGGTTAGGCTTCCAACTCTTGGTTTTGGCTCAGGTCGTGATCTCAGTCCTGAGATCCGAGCCCTGCGCCCTGCGTCAGGCTCCATGCTCAGTGGGGAGTCTGCTTGAGATTCTGTCTCTCCCTCTCCCTTTGCTCCTCCCCCTCCCTGCACATGCGCACGCATGCGTGCTCTCAAATAAATAAATCTTTTTTAAAAAGGTTCTATAAAAAAATAAAAAATACGTGGGAATCAGTAGTACGTAACACCTTTCAGCAATGATGAACTAGAGGTCTCATGAAAAAGTGTGACGTGTTGGCACATAAATTTGATGTGTGTGTATACATATATATTCACACACATATGTGTAAAAATAAATACACACATCTGTGTATGCACCCATTATTTAAAAAGGAAGGAAAATAGTTCTAGCGGAATGTTTCTTTCACTCAAGCAAGTTTTTAGATACAAACTATAGAATTTTAGAAATATGTTTGTTTCAATTTACAATCATCTTGTTCGTACAGTTTGTGGATCAATGAGGTCATACCCTCACAGATAATTTTAAATGTTTTATACTGATAATTATTGATGGAACAATTAAATTCAAGCTTATGTTCCTGACTGTGAACTGGCCTATTTGGTTTCATCTTTAGGTAGTAGAAAGCAGTTCAATATTTTGCTTGAAAATGCATAAAGAAATGGTTTTTAATTTAAAAAGTGTTTTAGAACAGTGGAAGAAGAAGTTAAGTTCTGGCTCTCACATTGTATTAGGTAAGTGTTTTAATTTCTACTTCCATTTAGAGAAGGCTGAGCTAATAGGAATCATGTCTTCAGTTTATTTGTATAGCTCGTCTCCAGATTTCTCATCATTTCCCAGATTTACTGAGAATTTATTAGTAATGTTAATTTCAAAATGAAGGGTAAGCTCCACCAAGATTTTGGTGTTGAGGTGAAGGCAGGGGCCCTTGGAGCTCTGAGTGTAGCAGCCCTGAGTGTAGGCCTTCTCCCTGGGGTTCAAGCTGGAACGTACGTGTGTGTGCCTACGATGAAATCTGTCACAGATGGTTGTAAACTACCATGTTAGACATCGAAAAGTCAAAATGTATAAAATAAGTGAAAGATTGATGGGCAGCCTACATTCGTAATAGAAAGACGCATTTTCCAAGCTAACATTAGGGAGACCACTTTTCTCTGGAATGTAATCACTGTGCTGTGACATTTTGGGGGAAAAAAATGGGGAAGAAGTTTGTTGGCATCTAAAGAGTAAGATGCAGTAGAGATCTGTGTTCACGTACGGTTCCCGGAATTGGTCTGTAGAGTAAGTGCAGGAGAAGCACAGCCTCGTTTGTGACTGTCGGATCCTTCTCTCCAGCCTTAACAGATGATTGCATACCACTCTTGGCCATCACCGATGCCACGTGTGTGATTCACTTCAGCTTTCCCTCCTCCCCCAAAATTCTTGGTGGACGCCTCTACTGCATGTCTGGTCATTTTCAGAGTTCCATCGAGCAGGTTTGATGAACTTATGATCTTTAAATATTCTACTGGCATTTTCTGTGCCCACAAAGTTTTATCATTTAGACTGTGATGGATGACCTTTGCCTTTATTCACCCCCAATATTAAGGGTTCCCCTGCAGAACAGGGAGATAAGAAGACCAAGTCCGTCTTGCTGCTGACGGAGAGGAACGCGTGCCACGCGGTCGGCATCCTGCGCTACCTGGAGCGAGCAGATGCCAAGATTCCCTCGGAGCTGTATGAGTTTACTGCAGGGGTTCTAGAAGCCAAAGAAGATAAAAAAGCCAGAAGGCCTCTTTGTCCATATCTTAAGGCTTTCGGTTTTTGCAAGTAAGCCAGTCGTTTTTTTAAAAATTGAAATGTACAATAAAGTGCCCAGTGATAGGTTTACTGCTGGATATGCACGATGTCAACCACACCCACCTCTGGGGGACACCCCAGAGATGCCCCCATGCTCCTTCCCAATCTGCCCTCCCCCTGGAAGTAACTGCCTCCCCAGAATCTATCCGTGTTGATGAAGTTTGTGCATTTTCCAACTTTATATAAATGGAATTGAACATTCGGCCTACCGTCTGCGACATTCATCTCTGTTCCTGTGTGGACCTGAGGGATGGATTTATCTATTGAGTGGTGCAGTATTCTGTTGTGTAAATATATCCCAATGTATGTATCCAGTCTCCTGTTGGCAGGCCTGCGAACTGTTTCCAGCTTTTGGCTATTATGTATGAAGCTTGTGAACACTCTTGCATGTGTCTTTTTGTGGAAATAAGCACCCATTTCCTTGGGGGTGTAGACTTTGGAGTGGGGTTGTTGGGTCACGGGGTGAGCACACCTGTAACCTTCGGAGGTGTGTGACTGTTTCACAGTCCCATCAGCAGCGTGTGAGAGAGTTGAGTGGCTCCATACCCTCACCGACACAGCGGTCCTGGGGGCATAGTGTCACACCGTGGTTTCCATCTGTATTTCCCGAGTAATCAACGATGGGTGTCTTTTCACCTGCCTGTGGGACATTTGACCAGCCTCTTCTTGTGACAAGCCTGTTCAGTTCTTTTGCCCATTTTTGAAATTGGGTGTTACCCTTTTTCTCTTTGGTTTGTGGGAGTACTTTATTCATTCTAGATATAACTGCTTTTTCAGAGGTGTGCCTTGAGAAGCTCTCTTCCCAGTCCATGGCTTACCTTTTTCCTCTTGTAAGAGTCTTTTGATGAGCGGACCTTTTTAATTTTGATGAAGTATTTCCTGGTTGCCGTTGTTTTGTGTCCTTGTGTAAGAAATATTTGCTGATCTCTAGGTCATGAAGACACTCTTCTCTGTTTTCTTCTAAAAGCTTTATAGACTGTTTTCACACTTAGGTGTATAATCTAGAGTGAGTTTAATGTTTGTGTATAGTGTGAGATACGGGGAAAGGATTACTTTTTCCTATGCAGATAATCGCTTGCTCCGGTACCCTTTTTTTAAGACATCACTGTGTTCTCCCTGAATTGGTGCCTTTGACATAAACCGGATGATAGCGTATGTGGTCCACTCATGGACTCTCTGTGTTATATTGGTTTCTTTGTCCTTACCCTGGTACCACATTCTCTCACAGTAGCTTATATTCTAGTGAGTCCTGGAATTTGGTATGTAAATTCTCCAACTTTGCTCTTCATCAAGGCTGTTTGGCTATTTTAAGTCAACTGCATCTCCACATACGTTTTGGAATAGGCTTGTCAGTTTCCTCAGAAACGTTACCTGACTTTGATAGCACGTGCCTTGATAGTATCAATCAGTTTGGAGAGCATGGAGATCTCCACCGTCATGGGGGGCCTTCTCACTGACCCAGACGTGATGCCAGTCCTTGATCAGCAATCGCTGGGACTGGGTTGGAGATGTCTGATGTGTATTGATTGGATTGAGTTTCATTTTAAGGTAACTGTTGACTTTAACTTTCTTGAACTATGGTACATTAAGCAGGTTATTAGTGGCAATTTCGATTATTCTGTTGACTTTAGAAACCAAAGCTTTAACTATTTCTCAGTTTGGGTTACAGAATGACTTCTGGTTTAGAGGTTAATTATTAGCCTTTGCTTGGGGTTGTGGTGATAAATTTCTGATTCGGAGTCTTTATTTTGGAAGTACATTTTTTTCATTTACAGTGTCTAGAGAAATAATAGAGTAACTCTCTAAGTTAATTCAGTGTTAATTAAATTTTAGGACTTCTTTTCACTAGTGTGCTTGTGTTATCTGAATTATTTAACATGGTTACTTAAAAATATTTAGAATAAAGGTCCTTTGATTTCAATTATAGATTAATTTTCCTGAAGAAT
Organism: Ursus maritimus; assembly: GCF_017311325.1. Taxonomy (NCBI): domain Eukaryota; kingdom Metazoa; phylum Chordata; class Mammalia; order Carnivora; family Ursidae; genus Ursus; species Ursus maritimus. The sequence continues at coordinate 39,190,848 of NW_024424341.1, forward strand.
AGTTTAAAATTCATGTTAAAAATTATTGTTTTTGTTTTTAAAAGCCAGTTACTTTTTTTCAGAGACAAAAGGATCTGTCCTGATAGACACCATGTTAATCCAGAAACAGACATGCCAAGGAAATTATCCAACCAAGCACTCCCAACATTTGGATACATCAAAGTAAGTTCCGCTGCACTTTGTTCAGCGATTAATGATCATTCTTCTTCTTTTAGATTGCTTTGTTTATCTGAGAGAGAGCAAGTGTGCAAGCATGTGAGCGTGGGGTGGAGAGGCAGAGGGAGAGGAAGAGAGAATCCTCAAGCAGATCCCGGTGCCGAGGGGGAGCCTGACACGGGGCTCAGTCCCAGAACCCTGAGATCATGACCTGAGCCGAAACCAAGAGTTGGCCGCTCAGCCAACTGAGCACCTAGGCACCCCTGAACATACTTAATTCTTAAGCAGTGGAGTAATTATGACACTCTTCATGAACCACCATTAATCTGACAATACGCATGGATCCTTATAAGGTGCCTTATTTCAAGACCCCAGTTTATTTAGAAAACCAGGGTCAGATTGGGAAAATAGATAAACCACTTCAACGGTTAAGAGGTTTTTTAGTTTTATTTTCAGGAAGTTATTTCCATCTAGGGATGGGGACCATTAAAAATAATGCAGTGATAGCACACTCATCTTTTCACAACATCCATGATTATTCCTTTGGGGAAAATTCTGAGATGTAGATAAAATTGCTGAGCTAAGTGACAGTATGTCACTTTCTTGTTCTTTTTTTTTTTTTAATTTTTATTTATTTATTTGACTGACAGAGAAAGAGAGAGACAGCCAGCGAGAGAGGGAACACAAGCAGGGGGAGTGGGAGAGGAAGAAGCAGGCTCCCAGCAGAGCAGGGAGCCCGATGCGGGGCTCGATCCCAGGACCCTGGGATCACGCCCTGAGCTGAAGGCAGATGCTTAATGACTGAGCCACCCAGGCACCCCTGTCACTTTCTTTTGAATCCTTTTTAATATTTCTTCCTTTCTTCTTGAGTTCAAGATTGCTCTCCTTTCTGCCTTCCCTTTTTCCTAAGGCAGGTCCGTTCTGCTCATTCGCACCATTCTTTCTCCCTAGTTCTGTCACCTCATTTCTAAGTTTTTTAAAATTTATGTTGTTCTTTTACATATCATTTATTATGTATGTATCTCTTTTACATATTATTTTATTTAAGGACTTTTTAAAGTAGTCTCTACACACAATGTGAGGCTTGAACTCACAACCCTAAGATCCAAGAGTCACATGGCTCCCTGACCGAGCCAGCCAGGTGCCCCATTATTTTCTTAAGAGGAAAGGTAGCTTGTTTTGAAATGGAAGGGTACAATTTTGGTCTGTCTTGTGGATACATCTTTCCTAGAGGCTCTCATTATCTGTAGGGACTGTTACTCTCATTTTCTTTTTTGTTATGATTTAATATGGGTTTTGACTTTGATACCTTGCTACGGCTCCTTTTTAGATAAAATATTTTTTCCTTAAATTTTAGAAGGAGGTGTGGGTCAGGGTCACCTTTATAATTTCGGAGTTCTCATTTCTGTTGATTCTTATTTAAAAAAAATATGGAGACGTAGTTTCTGAGATTGTTAAGATTTCCTGGCCCTGTTTCCCTCCCCCACTTGCGTCTGGCCCTTCTCGTCCCTCATCTCTGGTGTCTTTGGATGGACAGTTCCGAGACTCTACAGGGCCTCAGGCTTCGCCCACTGTTGGAGTGGATGAAAGCCTCTAGGCTCAGCTGCTCTCGTCCCACTGCCCCCCTCCACAGCCCTGTATTTCCCGTGAGTACCTGTTGCTGCTCACGGAATCCTGTGTTTGGGTCCATCAGACAGTGACACCGTGCAAGCTTTGTGATCTGGCTGGGTTTTGTTCATCTGCTATTTTGTTATCGTTGTTGTTTAAATTAATCGATATTTATTTTTTAGAACAGTTTAGGTTTATAGAAAAACTGAGCAGAAAATAGAGTTCCCTCTACTACCCCCCCAGAAGTTCCCCCTATTACTAGCATCTTGCCTTAGGGTGGTGCATGTGTGACAGCTGATGAGCCAGTGCTGATACTTCATTATTAACTGAAGTCTGTAGTTTACATTGAGATTCACTCCCTGTAGAGCACATTCTGGGGATTTTGCCAAATGGACTCCTATCCACCATAATGGTATCACATAATTCTTACACTGCTGGAAAATCTCCCATGCTCCACCCTTCCCCTCTTCACCGATACTTTACCGTCTCCTCGTTTGCCTTTTCCAGAATGTCATATAGTTGGAGCCATACAATATGTGGGTTTTTCAAACTGGCTTCTCTTGTTCAGCAATGTGCATTTGCGGTTCCTCCACGTCGTCTTGTGTCTTCATAGGTCATTTTTTATTGCTGAACATTACAGTTTATCCATTCACCTATTGAAGGACATCTTGGTTGCTTCCGAGTTTTGGCAATTATGAATAAGGTGATGAGAAAAATTCGTGTGGAGGTTTTTGTGGGCGCATGAGTTTTCGACTCAAGTTGGGTAATACCAAGGAGTCTGATTGTTGGATCGTATAGTAAGACTGTTTTGCTCTGTAAGAAATTGCCAAACTGTTCTCTGAAGTGGCTGCGCTGTTTGCATTCCAACCAGCAAAGAACAAGAGTTCCTGTTGCTTCAGCCCTCGCGGTATTTGATGTTGTCAGTGTTTGGATTCTAGCCATTCTAGTAGGCGTGTAGTGGCATCTCGTTGTTTTAATTTGCATTTCCCTGATGACGTTGAGCATCTTTTCATGTGCTTGTCACCCATATGTCTTCTTCAGTGGGCTGTATGTTCAGGGTTTTTCTGCCCTTGTTTTATTTGGGTTGTCTGTTTTCTTGTTGTTGAGTTGTAAGCTTTCTTTGTAGATTTTGGACACCAGTCCTTTATCAGAAATATGCTTTGCAAAAACTGTCTCCCAGTCTGTGGCTTGTCTTTTTGTTCTCCTTATAGTCTTTTGCAGAGCAGAAGATTTTAATTTTAATGAAGTCCAGCTTTCCAGTTGTCTTTCATGGATTGTGCTTTTGGCCTATCCCCAGGGTGATCACGAAACCCAAAGGTCACCTAGATTTCGCCTTTGTTATCTTCCGCATCTGCTTTTATTTGGGGTACTTTGGGGATATTTTGTCAGTTAGTTCTGTTGCAGAGTATATCCCTGGTATTGGGTTTTGCCATCTCATTGCTCTGTCTTTATGTGGAGATTCAGAGAGTCAAAACGTATGACACTTTACTGCTGCCACCTTCCCAGACCCTGTCTAACCAGACCCCCACTTCTAATTGGCTGTATTGAGGTACAGTTTACATACAATAAAAATTCCTATTTCGAAGGGTATAGTTTGATGCATACAATCATGTAACCACCACCACAACGAAGATACGAACATTTTCGTGTCGGTCCTCAGACCCGGCAGCCGCCGGATCTGCCTCTGCCACTAGAGCTTTGTCTTTACTAGACTTTCATATAAATGGAATCCCACAGTATGTAGTCTCTCGAGTCTGACTTCTGTTACTCAGCGTAATGCTTCTGAGGTTCAGCTCTGTCGTGTTGCTCGTGGTGGAGCAGGAGTCCTTCATGTGGGTGTGCTCTAGTTGGTTCCCAAGCTGACGGACCTGTGGTTGTTTGCGGTTTCTGGCTGCTCTGAACTTCCTGTGCTACGAGTCTTTGTAGACCTACATCTTCACTTCTCTCGGGTGAGATGTAGTAGAAATATGCTGTGTCATAGATAAGTGTGTGTGTGTGTGTGTGTGTAAGATTCTTTCAGACAGTCTGTACCATGTTACATTCTCACCAGTGCTGCCTAGGAGAGTTCCAGTAGGTCCACATGCTCAGCATGTGGGATTCTCAGTCTTTAATTTTTGCTGCCCTGTTGCATTTGCATGGATATTTGTTTGCATTTCTCTGGTGATAAAGAGTCTTGGAGCTCTTTTCACTGCTTATTTAACCCTTTGTATCTCCTTTATGAATTCTCTGTTCACAGTTTTTGCCCATTTTTTAATTTGAGTTGTCTTGTCGAGTACGTTATGAATACATTTGTTTGTCAGATATGTTGCCAATATTTTCCCTCAGTTGAAAAGTGGAAGTTTTTAATTTTGATGAAGTCTTCTTTATCCTTTTTTATTTTACGTTTTGTGCTTTTCATGCCATAAGAAATCTTTGCCTACCCCAAGGTTGCAAAGATTCTTCCCTATTTTTTTATTCTAGAAGTTTTATGGTTTTACATTTAGTCTATGATCCATCTCAAATTAAATTTTGTGTATGTGTGGTGTGGGTAAGGAGAAAGTTTTTTCCTTATGGATAATTGGTTGCTCCAGCATCGTCTATTCTAAAGACCTTCCTTTCCCCCTTAATTACATTGGCACCTTTGACATAAATTAAGAGACCATGTTTGTGAATTCTTCATTCTATTCCTTGGTCTCTTTGTCTACCCTTATGTGGTACCACATTGGCTTGATTGCTGTAGCTTTATAAGTAATCCTGGAGACTGGTAGGGACGTCTTCCAATTTGCCCATCTTCTTCAGTATCCTTCTGACTATTCCTTTGTATATCGATAGAAAATTTTAGAATCAGCTTGCTAGTTTGTACTTAGAAGCCTGATGGGATTTTGAGTGGCATTGCATTGAGTCTGTAGACAACTATGGAAGAATTGACATTTTAACAATACTGAGTCTTGTCCATTAACATGGTATATCTGTCACTCCATTTATTTAGGTCACCTTTAATTTCTCTAAGCAATGTGTTATACTTTTCAGTAGACTGATCTTGTCCTTACTGTGTTAACTTTATTCCTAGCATTTCATGTTTTTAGATGCTAATGTTATTTTTCTTTGAACTTAATTTTCTAAGATTTTTAATTTATTTGTTGGACAAAGACAGACACACCGAGAGAGGGAACACCAGCAGGGGGAGTGGGAGAGGGAGAAGCAGGCTTCCCGCTGAGCAGGGAACCCAACACAGGGCCTGATCCCAGGACCCTGGGACCATGACCCGAGCCGAAGGCAGACGCTTAACGACTGAGCCACCCAGGCGCCCCTGAACTTCATTTTCTGATTGTTTAGAAATGCAGTTGATTTTTGTGTCCTTACTTTGTATCCTGTGACTGTAACAGAGTGAATTAGTTTTGTACAGGACTGGTTGTGAGAGTGGAGTCAAAACAGGGGGCTGGAGGGTGTGGCTAGAAAGGGACTGTCCCCATGTGCCCAGGACCAGGGGTTTTGGGGGCACATATCTGGGTTTTTTGGGGACAGGTGAGTGGGAAAGATGGTGACAAGTGCTCTGGAGAAGGTGAAATGCAGCAAAGTATCAGGGGGCCTTTGGGGATTACGGGCAGGGAGGCAGTCTCTGAGGAGTCAGTTGCACCGAGGGCCAAAGGGTAAGGATCCAGCCACAGAAGACCTGGGGAAGACTGTTCTGGGGAGAGGAACCACGAGTCCCTTAGGTAGAAGTTAGCGTGGCATGTTTGTGGCACAGGGCAGGGCTCGTTGGCGGTGAGAGTGGGGGAATGGCAAGCAGGGGGGCTTCGGGGGCACCACAGAGGAGGGCTGGGGGCTGTTAGCCGGTGAGATTGATCGCAGCGGATGACCTCACCCCTGCCGCCTGGCCTGCTTGCCTACCAGTCAGCACTGTCCCCTCCGCCCTCCCAGCAAGTGACTCCTCTTCCCTGGCCTCTGCTGGGGCAGCTCACCACTCCCCGCCTTCATGCAGACTGTTCCATGTGTGCAGCGCCTTCTCCATACTCTTGCTAACACACGTGCACACCAACCACCCTCAGTACGCTTGACTGTGACCTGTCTTCCTTGACCACATGCTAGCCGTGGCCCGTCTGTCCGCGTGTGGGTCGGGGCAGGGGGTTCCCGTAGGACGTGGCTTATCTCGTATGCCTAGCGCCTTCTGCACAGTAGGTTCTCGATAAAATCCTGCTTGTTATGGGAACAAAGATCAGAAAGAGCTCAAGACAGGGATATTGAAGAACAATTTTTTTAAAGTGCAGTTAGGGAGTAAACAAACACTTGTAATTTATAATGAAGTTTTAAAATAATAAGATTAACAGGGGTGCCTGGGTGGCTCAGTCGTTAAGCGTCTGCCTTCAGCTCAGGTCATGATCCCAGGGTCCTGGGATCGAGCCCCGCATCAGGCTCCCTGCTCAGCGGGAAGCCTGCCTCTCTCCCACTTCCCCTGCTTGTGTTCCCTCTCTCGCTGGGTCTCTCTCTGTCCAATAAATAAAATTTACAGTAATAATAATAATATTAATAATAAGATTAACAAAAAGTCTTCCTTTAGATTTAAAGGGAAACCACTGTCCTCTGTGGGTACAAGAAGGTTCTGTCTCGTGTGTTGGCCAATTTCCTGGTTCATGTTTCCATCTCTGGTGGAGTGCTTTGGGCTCTTAGGTCAGGGGCTGATTTCTGCAGAGAGCTTTTTGGTTTAGATTGAGTTTGTTGTCTCAATATGTCTGCTGATTATTTTTCAGATAATACCCTTCTATATTTTGAATGCAACGCATTACTTCGGTCGAATCGTTGATAAACAAGTGGATCTTTACGCAACTCTGAATGCTGAAATGAATGAGTATTTTAAGGGTAATAGCAATAAAACGACCGTTGAAAAGGTGGAGAAACTTGGATTATATGGATTAGCAGAAAAAACACTTTTTCACAGGTAAAAGGTCTATGTCTTTCACCTCTAAGAGTCGTGAAGCAGAAGGCAACTTTCAGTGGTATCGAATCCCCATTTCCGCCCATGTCCATCTGCCCCGGTGTGCGCGGACGCAGCCTGGCTGCCCCCTGGAGGGGTGGTGGCGGTGTTGTGCTCCCCCCAGCTGCCTGGCATGGTTCTGCACCTGAGACTCACTCGTCGGACCCTGGGCTCGTGAGCGCAGAGCACGGAAGATGGTGTCATGCTTACACACTGACAGTTCCTGAGCCGTCCCTCTGTGCCGCCTACGTAGACGCCTCCACCTCACTTCACACTCATGTGATTCCCGGGAAGTGGGTCCCTCTTACAGATGAGCAGGCTGAGCCCTGGCGAGAGGACGTAGGCTGTGCAGCGTCGGCTCAGTACGCAGCGTGGTCCGGGTTCCGACCCGGGCAGTGAGCCTCAGGGGCCTGCCCACCCCCTCCCGTGCCATTCCTGGCTCCGCTCAGTCGAGAAACATGGGAACTTCGCCTCACTGGGTGGATTTTCATTGTGTTGTCCGATCAAGGGATTTGCTCTCTTCAGAAGTACTGCACATTTTTAATGCTTCTGTATACTTGAATTAATAAGCCATTCTGAGTGTTCTTGATGGCTCGAGCTAATTTTTATTACTAGTATGGAAAAGAACCTTGCAGTTTGGAGTCTTCTCAGATTTAATGAGTAGGTGGAGGCAAAGATGATTTTCCTTTGGGATCGCAGTGTTACGCTGAAGCCACGGTTGTTCTCTAGGGTCAAGGTACTGGAGATGAGCCAAAAAGAAGACACGTGGGGCCCGGATAGCGTCCTTGTACAGTTTATAGATGAAGGCCGGACTGGACTCGTCACGAGAGACCAGCTGCTGCGTCTGCCAGATGGTTTCCACACTCTGCCCCCCCAGGCGGTGGAGTTCATTGTTTGCAGGGCAAAACCCGCTGACAATGAAGTTGAGTGGAATCCAAAGGTAAGTTATTTGGGCTTTTTATACTCTGCTGACTTTCAGAATGTACACAGAACTGAGGTTTATTTGAATTTAGAATACTGAGTTTGGGTGAGATGCCTCATGTTCCCGAATAGTTGAAGACCCTTGTACGGGTGGCTGTCATCATCGTTAGCGCTCACAGTCTTAGAATCGGTGTAAGACACACATCACAGTGAGATAAGCTGGCTGTCAGCTTGTCCAGGATGGGGTGGGCAGCCCTCACCAGCCAGGCACAGACCAGACAGGTGGTCCCGCTCATCACCAGAGCAGTGAGTCTTCTTCCTAAGGATGCGCTTGATTCTTCAAAGGAAGGTTAAATTTCATGTAATCCGATTACTAGGACACAAAATAAGCCATTACGGTTGGCAAACTAAAAACAGTTTGGGTTATAAACAAGGTCAGACATGGTCCAGGGAATAAACAGGTGAGTGATTTCACAATACAGGACGTACACACAACACTGCTGTTGGAGGTTGGATAAGAATGCTCCTTATTAAGTAGCGGTCTTGTTCCTTCTGCAGAGTATTTACTGACTGTCCACTGCGGGCTGGTATCATTGGGCTCTGGGGATGTAGCCATTAGCAAGAAGGTCACGGCTCTTGTCTTCAGAAAACCTTTGGTCTGTCCAGATGATCAACCACAAGTATTTCTTGAAGAGGGGCCTCCGGAAATGGGGGAAGTTTCTCCCATGCATATTCTTTCAAATTACTGTGCAAGGTTCAAGGGGGATGGAAGCAGTCTAATCTCAATGAGCCAGCTCCCTCTTGTCTGCTGTATGGGAGCGAAAATGGACCTGAAAGTGCTCAGACGTGTCGTGTCTGCTGGGGGCCTACAAAACAGCAGCCACGTGCTGGGGACATGGTACACAGAAGCCCGGGGCCCCTCAGCTCCGTGTCTCTTCAGGCTCAATGAGCTTCCAAAGACAGACTTGTTGACCGTTCCCAGAGGAGAGCGAGGACACGTGGCCACAATGGGGAGCACGCAGTTTGGGGGGTCCAGGGGTGCCATTTGCCTCTCTCCTTCCTTAGCTCCCCTGTTAATTACTCTCATCCATGCAGGGGCACGATGGCCTCTGTGCCTGCCTCACTGGGTGGGGGTAAGGCTCAAGCAAAATGCATGGAAACGTTTTTTGCAAAACTATACAGCATAAACAAAATAAGATATTTTCCAAAAGCTTCAGAGAAGTTACCTGAGTGGTTTTTTTCCTAGGTTACTAGGTACATTCATCATAAAATTATTGGAAAATTGCATGATGCCAAAGTGATACTGGCTTTAGGAAATACTGTGTGGATCGATCCCATGGTGAGTATGCAGTTTTCTTTCTTTTTTTAAAAAGATTTATTTATGTATTTGTCAGAGAGGGAACGAGCACACAAGCAGGGGGAGTGGCAGGCAGAGGGAGAAGCAGGCTTCCCGCTGAGCATGGAGCCTGATGTGGGGCTCAATTTCAGGACCCCGAGATCATGACCTGAGCCAAAGGCAGACACTTACCCAACTGAGCCACCCAGGCACCCTGAGTATGTGGTTTTCTTAAAAGAAATCTGTTTTTGGATGGACCCCTTAAATTACATTATTCTAATTTGTTGCTTGAATAATGGTTTGCCTCAAGGAAGTGGAGGCTTTGAGGGGCTTTGTGTTAGGGAGAGTTGTTTTTTTCGATGTTATTTGGGTCACGAATTGTAGGTTTCTTTGTTTAAGGGAATCCCTTAACGTTGCAAGCCAACATTCACACAAAGGAAACAAGCTTCATGACACTCTCCTCGCTACATGTGACAGTCTCTGATATATACAGTTCTGTTCCATGTTTTCTCAAGCATTGGTTGTCCACCACTAAATCGGTGTCACAGTCCTCTGTCCACAACACTGGGGAAGGCCCGTGTGAGGGCTGGGGTCCCCACGTGGGATCGGTCACGTCGAGGACTCCAGGCCTTGGGCTTTCAAAGATAGGTTTTACTACGTTTACAGTTTCTGCCTCATTCCTTCACCAAATATTTATTGAGCACCCTCTATGTGCTAGGTCCTGTGTGGGACACTTGGCTTCTGTCCATGAACAGAAACTCCTATCCCATAGAGCTGACGTAGGGGTGGGCAGGACTGAGTATCAGACCAGGACCTGTACGTGGGGCCTCCCCGCATCCCCTCTGATGCCGGCATCACCGCCCTCTGACTGCTCGCATCCCAAGAACTCTGCTTTCCAATTTGAAGTTCTCTGTTGGACTTAAATCTTAATCAGTATGTTTATAACATTTAAAAGAATTCCGTTCATAAAATTGTTCTGCTGAAAGTTATTTTTATGAGAATGGAAAAGCCTTAACACCTACAAAGAGGAGTTTGGGTGTAAGATTTCAGAGGTCCGAGGAGACAGTGATTTTTAGTGGATTAGGTAAAGATTCCCAGTGCAGGTCAAATGAAGATTTGAGGTCTTGGTTTATATAATAGCATTCTGGTTCTTTACTGGAGAGAAAAAAAAATGGAAATTTTATTAAGAGATTTTTTTTTGAACAATAGCTAAGGAAATGAAGCGAAAAAGAAATCTGGTATTCTGCTCCCACAGCTCGTGTAGCGGCATCCATGGCATGGTAGAGCAGAGACAGACCCCCCCCCCCCACTTGCTTCCTTCTCCCCCTAGACTGCTCAGCCTCCAGTGTGAGGGGAGAAAGGCTCTTCTGCCATACCCAGATGGGAACACATCCCTGGTGTTGGCTTAGGAAGGTGCTCCCGCTGGTCGCAGCCGGCTCCCCCCCCAGCCGTGAAAGGGACGCCCAGTCTTGGGTCCGCACCGCCCATCAGCAGGAATCGCAAAGTTGCAGGACCTCATAGTTTGTGTAAGTTAAGAAGGATGAGAATCTTTTGGTTGCAGAAGGAAACTAGTGGAGGAAACTGCCCAGAACACAGGATTTAGGGCCATGGTGTAGGCCCTTTCTGGGTATCGACGTCTCTGAGCCTTAGGGTCCTTGTTGTTAAGAGAGGTAAAAAGTTAGATCTAGGAACTTTGTGTGTGGTCCCAGCATTACAGGGTCCCCCCAACCCCAGCCCTCATCGTACTTCTGCAGGGTGGGAGTGGGCTCTGGAAGAATCTCACATGTCCCCTCGGTTATGAGATCAGCTGGAAGCTGCAGAGAGAGGCCCACGATCGCGAGGTCACACGAGAGCGTTTCCCATTGATTTGAAAGTTCAAAGTCTGATTCCTGCAAATGGACTTCTTCTTTGATTCAAGGTGCACATTACAAAACTTTCAAATTTGAAGACGTCCGTTATTGATTACAATGTTCGTACTGAAATTTTGTCGACGGGAATGGGCATTGACAACTCCGAGCATGTGGAACAGCTCAGGACTTTACACGAAGGAGCTAAAATGCTACATGGTGCTGAAAGCCTGAGCCAGGCCCTGTAAGTGGGTTTTTGTCTCCCTTTGGGAAGTGCTGTTCTGTGGGAATAGAACTCAGGAGTTTAGAGACTGTACTACGATTTATTTACCCGTTCTGCCGATGGGAGACACTCCCCCCGCTCTGGACCACTTTGGTAGTACTGTCGACGTTCTCCTTCGTGTGTTTGGTGCACGTACGGAATTGCGGAGTCATAATTAGAGCTGGTGCCCAGTAGTGTTCCGGATTTGGTTGTCCCAGTTGGCACTTCCACAAGCCAAACAGGAGAGACCATGGAAGTCACTGGAAAAGTACACGGCATCCCCAGAGGGTGGTCACAGAGCAGGCTCAGTTATCCCTTGATTCTGGGGACGGGAAGGAAGGTGCCGTGACTAGTGCGGAAACGCGGGGAGAACCGTAGGTGTGGGGGTGAGCCGTCTGGGTGAGATCTTGTTTGGACCCTGTGGCCATTTGCAAGCATTGGGCTCCCACTCTGAAGAGGTGGAGCCCTGAGAAGGTGTTGAGCAGAGGAATGATTTAGTCAAAAGATCCTTGGCTACTCTGTTGAGAAGAGGCTGGGGGTGGGGGACAAAGGCTGTGCCAAGAGCTCAGGACAGGGTGCTGGTGGCTTGGGCTGGGACGGCTTTGTGGAGGTGGCAAGAAGTCGCTGCTTTCGGAATGTATTTGTAGGGAGCGTCTGGCCTCATGGAGGCTTGTTGGCGGGTCCTGGGTCCTGACAGCTGGGACCTGGATGAGAGCCCAAAGGAGTGAGTGTCAAGGTCCAAGGGCTGAGTCCTGGGGGCCCAGTGTTGGGAGGTGGGTGGCTGTGGGGACCCTGGAGGGGAGCCTGAGAAGGAGCAGCAGCAGCGTAGGAGGAGGCCGGGGAGGGCAGATACCCAGATGGTAGGTGAGGGGGTGTCTCAGAGCAGGGAGTCCCAAGCTTGGCAGACACTGCCAGGAGGCCTGAGGAGTGAGCGCGGCGAGCCGGCCACGGCGTCAGCCTGGGGCCCCTGGTGACTGATGAGCGCAGCAGAGTTTCAAAGAATGTTGCAAAGGTTGAAATACTTCAACCTGAAGTTGTTAATTTTTATCTTAATGAATTTGGGTGCCCGTGGGATTAGGAGACATGTCCGTTTCTACACACTTCCAGGAAACAAAAATCGCTCCATGCTTAATTATGAGATTTTTTTTTTTAAGACAAAGATGTCATTAGAGTTCAGTAGATTCGATGAACACGAGGCTCGGTCACTTCTGTGAGACACAGCAGCTGCACCCGAGCCTCGGCTCCGTCCTGCGCTCGGCCCTCGGCACGCTCGGTTTTGCACGTGTGCAGCAGTCTGGCGCACGTGAGGGCTCACACACAGGCAGGAGCGCAGAGGACTGAGAATGAGGGTGTACAGATGGCGGCTGCCCAGCAGAGACTCCGTTCAGGAGCTGGATCGGGAAGCTGTGGTGGTAATCTGGATCAGAACGAGAAGGGTACCATTCTTACAGCAGGCTGGGAAAGAGGACAGATCCTGGGGACGTGAAAAATCTGGAAGCCATAGGACTTGGGGTCTGACAGACGTCAGGGTTGTGACTGTAGAATTCTGAGCCCTGGGCTGGTATTGGCATGGTGGATGGTGTCACAGTGCTGGTTGGGGAGGAAGAGATCTCAAGTTGGTTTGAGACACGTCAAGTGTAAAGATTATGGAAAGCATAAGCCTGGAGCTCAGGAAAGCTGCTGGGGAAGACTTGTCTGCTGGGAGTGGAGGAGAGTCACCATTCGGGAAGTGTGTGACAAGGAGGGATGGAACCCCAGTGGATGGGGGTCTGGTGAAGGAGCGAGAGCTGGGGTGGAAGAGAGGGGGTTGGAGGGTCTGGTGCTGCACCGTGGGGAGCATGAGGCCTGGGGAGGGGTCTCTGCCTGGGTGGTTGGAACACAAGATGCTGCCTTCGCCATTTGTGGGATGCCACTCACAGGCTTCATGTGTGTCGACCGGAAGTCCCTTTGGAGACACACACGCACACCCCCCATGCCATAGTTGTGTGTGTGCACATGTGCACACATGCGTGCACGTATATATATGGGCTTGCTCCTTCAGGCTGGAATTATCTCTCAAAGGATACACAAAAAATGAATTAGATTGTCACCTATGAGGAAGGCAGTTGGGTGGCAGGGGAACAGGGATGAGAGATATTTGCTGTGTAAGACCTTTTCATTTATTTCAAAACATTGAGCCACATGAAAGTGGTTATCTGCTCAAAAAAAAAAAAAATTAACATTTTTAAAGAATGAGGCAGCCCTCTGTGTACTGATACAGAGTAATCTGTCTCTAAGTATAATCAAAGGGGCAGAAAAGTGAATGGAGTAGGTTCCCAGGTGTTTAAACAGTGTGTATGTGTGTTTTAGATGCAGATGGCATTATATGCTTGTTTATGCAAAGATCGTTTCTAGAAGTAGCCCCACACTGGTAAGGGGGTGTCTCGGGGAGGAGGAGCTGAGGGACTAGGGCAGGGGCGCAGGATGCTTTTACTTCCTCCCCTTTTATTCATTTTGAAATGGGTAGCAGGGCTGGTTATTCTCAAATGATTTCAAAGGGAACTTTTTTGGTTAATGAGTTAATGCACTTATCTGCCAGTATGTATCGATGATGTACTCTGGCCTTGCACAGGGGCCGCAGCAGGGAGCAGAGCTGGCGGCCCTGCCCGCATCCAGGAATGAGTCCTGACCCCTGGGCAGGTCTGAGGGTGTGGTGAGTGCCTGGTGGTCTGTTGGGGCCTGTCTTCCTCTTCTTGCTGGGATGGCCCCATGGAGAGCCAGAGTTTGCTGTCTGTCCGACTCCAAGTTAACCTTCACCTCTTCCGTCCAGCGCGCCTTCTCCAGCGGAAGATGCTGCTCGTCTGCAGAGCCCACGGCCACAGGACAGCAGCTCAGAAAGAGGTGCGGACTCCGAGACAAAGCCAGAAAACCAGAAGCATGGTTGGTGATTTAATACATGGCTCACTTAGGGGCATCAGGTGGGGGGGGGGGGGCTCAGTCGGCTAAGCGTCTGCCTTCAGCTCAGGTCATGATCCTGGGGTCCTGGGATGAAACCACTGTTGGGCTCCCTGCTCAGCAGGGAGTCTGCTTCCACCTCTCCCTCTGCCCCTCCCCCCGCCCGTGCTTGCTTGCTGGCTCGCTCTGTGTCTCTCAAATGAATTTTTAAAAAAATCTTTAAAAAAAAAAACAAGGCTCACTGAAAATCATGAAAGCTTGGAAGTTTTCCAGTGTTGAGGCTTTCCACTTTTAGAGGAATTCTATAGAAGGTGACATAAACTGGTATTAGCTAACTTCCTATTTTTGACAATTCTGCTTCCAGTGTTTTTTTCATAGCTTTTCCCTTTTTGTTAATGGAGGTGTAATGTTCATCCAGGGAAGTACACACAGCTCATCAGAATTCTTTACGTGTGTGTCTCTGTCCACTGACCGCACCCGGATGAGGCGGTTGAACGTTTTCAGAGCCCCAGGAATCTCCCTCTCACATCTTTCCCACCTGAAACCCTTCCCAGGAGCTGCTGTCCTAGTGTCCATTGCCGTCAGCTCTGCTGAATTAGAAGCATAGAGTGGGCGCTCCGGTGGCCGCTGTCGCCCGGCGTTTGTCTGTGAGACTCAGCCAGGTGATTACAAGGAGCGGTGCTACCTTCTTACTGCTGAGCGGTATTCTGTGATACGAATATACCACAAGTTACTCTCTGTTCACCTGTTGATAGGCACTGAGGCTGTTTTCAGTTTTTGACTAGTATTAGAGATGCTGTGAACATTCTTGCCCAAATCCTCAGATGGAAGATTCAAGGGTTTTAGACCGAGAAGTTCAGATGGCATTGTTTTGGGAAGTGCCGTGTTCAGCACTGGTTCTTTGCGTAGATTGGCGACCAGATGCCTTCCCCTCTGGTGCGCATCCCTGGGCCTCGCGGGTTAAGGTGGCCACCAGCAGTAACGCCTCCCATGTCAGAGTGACTTTACTTACCTGATTGTTTAATTATAGTATTTGTTAGAGCCTGTTTTTATTAATTCTAAGTGTGGTGCATTTTATTTTTATTTAATTATTCTTTGCAAGTGGATACTCGGAAATTGATACCTTTGTCAGTAGTTCCTTGGCTAAAAGTTACATGAAGTGTGAGAAAGCACAGGTAAGTACGTGGAGTGTATGGTTACGTACAAATAACTTATTGGAACGTTTGACTTTCTGCCCAGAAACTTTACCTGAAAACCCGAGTGATTCTTCCCTTCACAGAACCACAGAGCCTCTGAAAAGGTACGTCCCACCCACGGCCGGGGTCTGCTTCCCTCCCCCCTCAGTGAGTGAATTGTGTGCCCTTGTAAGCCATCGTCTTCTCTCTTAGCTTCCACCCACAGATAAAGTGGTTCCAAAAAGATGATGTGGTCATACTGAAGATAAGAATAAGGAACGTAGAAGATTACAAATGTAAATATTTCCGAGATAGAGTCATTTTCAGGTAGGTTCACGTATGTCTTGTAGAGTGTAGTCGAAATCACTTTTAACATGTTAAAAGACTGGCCTTTCTTTCTGTACCCCTAGTGGCTGGGTGGGAGAGAAGTTGTACTTGGCCGATATGGAGCTGCAGGCCAACATCGTAAAAGACGCCTGCAAATGCACGATCGTGAACGAGGAACCTGTAATCACTCTTGCAAAAGAGACCAGGGGACCTTGGTGCAGCTTGCTCAAACAGAGGGTGAGTGGAAATGAACCATGCCTGGTCTCAGTGCCCTGAGCGTGACTGACTTTGTCATTTAATGTCACCTGTTCTGTTGAACAGAATCCTAATGTGGCTTTTGATTTCGATCACTGGGAAGAAAAGGAAGAGGACAGCCAGTTCCCCCAGGGTAAGAGGGGGTGCGCCCACTTCCTGGGGAGTCGCAGGTCTGAAGGCCATGGTTTGAGGACTGTGGCCCTCGTGGGAACAGGTCGTTACTGTGAGGCCCTTAGGATGGCTTTTCTCCTTGTGGTCGATCTTGGTGCTAAATGTTCTGGTCTGAGGAGGCATCAATTCTTAATTATAAGCATACCTTCTTATAACCCTTTTACAGAGTTTCTTCAGGAGGGTAATTAATTTCTAAGCAGGCACATTTTACCCACTCATTTCTTGTCTAAAATAATGAAAATATAAAGTAAGTCACAAAATAGGTAGAGCTCTAGAACCTAAGGAACTTTTTCTGCATTGGCCAAAAAAATGGCAGGGCTCGGGGGTGGGGGCGATGTGCTCATTAGTCTGTAGTTAACAGATTGTTCAATAACATCAAACTCTTGTAGCTGCGAATTCTACAAACCTGCAGCGCCAAGTGGCAGAGCTGGCTGAGAGCAGTGACCGGCCGTCGGACAACGACGGAAGTGAGAGTGAATGAACACGAGTCCAATCCGGAAGGGTGGCCTGAACCGCACACGGACAGACGGACACGCTGTGTGACTGGGAGCTCAGGAAACAAGCCGTCATGGCCAGACCTGTCTTTGACTCAAGAGTAGATTCTGACCAGGCATCATACTGTGGCACTGCGATCGGTACTGGTGGGAGATGGGCTGCGGGGATAATCAGAGGGGGTGGGCGCTGGTCTGACCCGGGCCCAGCGTCCACCGGCCCCCTCGGGCCCGCACTGCCTCTCGCACGGAACCTGTCCCAGCACAGTCGCCTTGAGCAATGGGGAGCATGGCGTGCCATTTGGGGGATGGATTGTCCTGTCCGGAGCTAGTCTGTTCACTTTTCGCGGAGACCCGGCTGGTACCTTGCCGAAACCCTGGTGTTATGCATGTAGGTGGAGGTTTCCGGCTTACAAGCGCGTGCTTTCCACCCTGAGCTGGCTGGGATTCAACAGACCCTCTGTTCACCTGTGCCTGTAGTATCCTGAGGAGACCGGTGGCGACCCACGGATCGACCAGGGGCGAAAGCACGGTTGCCTCGGCCGCCGCCAGCCAGACCCAGGGCTTCTGGGGGTAAAGGGGCTGCTTCGGAAGAACCGCCTGACCCTAAACAGTCCTGGGCACGCGGGACGAAGGTTTCTCTTTAGTGGAAATGGAAGAGGACGTGTGGGGCGCCTGGAGGTGGCCCTCAGAAGAGCCGCATGTGGGGAGCCCTCACGGCACTCACGACGCTATCCCGGAGGAGGGTGTCCGGCCGTCACCCCCTAGCTGCAGGAGCGCCCTGAGCCGGACTTCCCGTGTGAACTGGAAGAGTTGCAGAGGGGAGCGAGACGCCAGCCCTGCGTCTGTCTTCAGCAGGAGGCGGTGGCTTTGCCTAGAGGCAGGAAAGAGGTGACCGAACGTGACCGTTGTCTCTGCCCCCGAGACCTTTATTATTACACAGCAGAAAGCACAGATGTCCCGGTAGATAAGCCACCGCCTGAACGAAAGGTAAACTGTCACCAGGCTGTCCTGTGAGCAGGTTTGGATCACACTCTCTCAGTTTCCTCATCTGTAAAAGAAGACCTTCCGCTCGCTGCGTGGCCTCGTCGTCCTCCTCTGGGTGCTGCCCCTGGACGCTGCTGGGCAGGGGAGCCTCGAGGGAGGGAGGTGGGGGCCCGGGCCGCCGGTGGGAGGACGCCAGCTGGCTGCTGCCGGGCTTCCCATGGGCTGCTCCGTGGGTGTCAGGATTGGCACACGAAGTACAGGGGTGACCGTCCTTTTTCTGGGCTAAATCGGGCAGGCTCTTCAGGAGGTCAGAAGTCCTGGTGTCTTTGCTGGCAAAGGTTTGACTCTGCGGAGCTCTTGTAATGTCCTCAGCAGGTGTCGGCTTCTGTAGGTAGAGCTTTTGCTCCCACTGGGGGAGGCCTCTGGGCAGGTGGCCAGGCCGCCTGGGTGCACTGGCTTGCCCCGTGATTGCTGGCCACCTGCCGGGGACGCTAGCTTATATTCACTCTCTTTTGTAAAACATAGCAAATAATAAGAGCAAATAATAAAGCTGCATAAATCGGGGCGGGAGTCCTGGTTCACAAACAATGGAAGGGGGATCGTGGGGGAGCTGGGCTAGATGTTTAAATCTTGATTTCTTTGTTTCAGACATTTAAATTTACTATTTGAAGTTCTGAATAACATTTTGTAAGACATAGACAGTGACTTGTGAAATGTAAACAATTACTAATTTTTTTGTTCTATTAATACGTATTGATTTCATGTTTGGAGAAAATTTCTGAAATGCAAGGTAAAAGTACCTTTGTCTCTGCACTTCTAAAATTGTTCACATAGTCGTGGTGTGAATGTCTTTTATAGGATATCAATAAAATTTCAGTGTTTTCACAGAAATGCCATTTCACTTTTTTTCTTAGACCGTATTTTCCCTGAGTGCCAAATGCAAAATAGAACTGTATTCACTACCACCCTTTCTGGTTTGACTGGAGTGCCAGTGAAGGCTGGGGGGAGGGGGGCCTGTGAGGCCAACCACTGATTGTGGTTCCTGTCGTGGGCATCAGGCTCCAATGGTTCTGGATGGTCAGCTTTGCACTGGGGACCTTGGCACTCAGCCCGGGATAGACCCGCCTCGTACATCCCAGGTAAAATACAGGGGCTCGGTACTTCTGGGGGGCATTAAAATATTTGTACTTTAGTATGTTAAAAATCTATTTCAAGTAAAGCAAAAGTTTTACCTATTTTATATAAAATATATATGTATACCTTATTGATGAGTTTAAAGAATACCCTTTATTTACATAGGTGTGGCAGGCCTGCCCTGTTAAGGAGTCCCGGCGTAGGGGGCAGTCTGCTGAGCCTGGCCGCCACGTCTCCGCCTGCTAATTTAGCAAACATCCGTCACTTCAGAGCCCCCACCCAGCGAATTGAGGAGGTCTACAAATAGCAGTATTATGAACATCTGAATACATTTTTTTTTCTTAAGGAAAACATCAGGAAGAAATAACAAATATTGCTTACAAAAATAAATTCGTCGTGGCTCGGACTTGGCTCCGGGAGGCTGAGCTCGTCACTCTGGAGTCTCCTCCGGCGGCACCACTTCCATGAGCATCTGGAGGTGCATGGTGATGGGCCCTGGAGTAAAAGCCAGTCAGGAAGTGCGGTCAGAGAGCTGTAATGAAAAGCTGGCTTCACCTCGTTTCTCGGTTCCTGCCCCGCGGCTCAGGGGACGTGGGCTGAAGGTAGTCGGAGCCATGCTGGGAGCTACGGTGGCTTCCCTGGAGGTAAGTTATTTCCTAGGGAAGCTCTAGGAGCCTGCTAACGGTTTTCCTGCCACCAAACAGTGTCCTCTGGGTAAGGTCGCACAGCTCACTTCTGTGTCTGTGCGTAACCACCACTGACGGAGAGTTGAATATTGAGTTTGAAAGCCCTGGGCCCGCATCTTGCTTAAAAGCTAGATTGTTCTTTTCACTTCCAACCAGTTCTTGTAGGGAGCAGCTTGGCTAAGACCCATTTTATACCCTTAGGTTGTGTCATCCTGGCTAGATTATCAGTATGATCAGATCTAAGGTCAAGGTCAGAGGCGGGGTGTGGGGGGGGATGGCTGTTCTAGCACTGAATGTACTTTCCTTTCTGCAGTAGTGTGCCTGCAGCCCTCTCTCAGCGTAGGGCTTCGATCGGAGTAAAGAGGCCGGGCGGTGGGGAGAGCTTGTTCAGGAAAGGGAAAATCCCTGTGGAAATATAAAGCCCTATTTCGGGTGTGGTTTCACTTGACTAATCAACATGAAACAGACTCTCTCTTGCTTATTATAACACCGCTGTCGGGTTTCACAGGGGAGGAATGCAGGCCACGCCAGGATCTGAACGGCCCAGGTTGGAGAAGGGCGTTCCCAGTTCCCGCTGGCTCTAAGTCTCAGGGTCACCCTCACCGGCGTCCGGTTGGGTGTTGCTCTTTTGTACCCTGCATGTCTCCCTGAATTGCATATATAGACAGAGGTCGAAGCCCCAGAGGAGTGCGGAGGGGACGGCTGTACTTCCTGCTCTCTGTTCAGACAAGCTGAAGGAGAAGGGGCAGATGTTGGATCACATTGACCCATCAACATTAGGCGGCTGTGGTATAGATCCGGAGTGAAACTGCACAGCCTGATTCCTGCCTTGTAGAAACAGTACAGGGAGAGGGAGACCAAGAAAAGGGTCTTCAGGTGATGGATCACTGATGGCCTTGGCCCCTGATGGCCACGGGGTGCTGGCACTTCCCTGGGGTCGAATCTATGGTGTGGACTACGGCACCGTGAATGTCTCTGTGCTGTACTCAGAGTTCCCTTGATTGAAAGCGGTGAGCAAGAGCCAGGGCTTTGGCATGGGAAGGGTCAGGCCCTCGTCCCAACGCTGTCATGTGTTGGGTGTCTCTGGGATGCTGCTGGGCCTCTCAGCAAGGGAAGGTGGTGCTCTGGAGGTTGGACGCACAACCATGTGAATATGCTCATTGGTACTGAACCATACTCTTAAAGATCATTAGGGTGGTCAATTTCATATTATGTGTATCTTACAATAAAAAAAAGCAGATGGTGATTTCCCTTCCTACTTGTTTACAGTAATTGAGTAGAACAAAGGCAGAGGCCACAGGTGGACCCCAGAGGTGTCCCACGGAGGAGAAGGTGAGATTCGCTAGCTGCACGAGCTCCTGTGATAGGTGAGGTTGCGGGATGCGGTGCCTGTCTGTGCTTCCCTAAGAGAACAGTCCCTCTGTTGGTACTTACTTGAGATTTTCTGAGCCCATCCAAACTTATGGTGGACAAAAAGGAAGTAAAATATAAGGCCACTCAGTATAAATAATACACAGTAGAGGTACTCCAATGCAGGTTGGCTGACGATCGGGGCCACAACCAGAAACACGGATATGAGGGTCACCAGGATGGGGATGAAAATGGGCACCTGCAGACAAACAACATGGTGTCATGACCTGGCCATGTGCATTGTCTTCCCGAAAATTTTCATCCCAAACAAACGCTGTTACAGAATGTATATCCATGACTCCATGGGCCCATCCTCCAATTTCAATCGTTTTAAAGTAATTTTGCCAATCTTTTGTCATCTAGTCTACCTTTTTTTCTTTTCCCTGGAATAGAAAGAAAATGTCAGACATCGTGTCATTTTACCTGTGACACCATTCAGTGTACGCCTCTGAGGAGGACTTTGTTTTTAACGTGTTCATTCCCTGCTCTCTCTGTTACTTTGTCATTGATTTAATGTAGGAATTGGACGATTCATCCTAACACAAGGTCTTAATTCTACTTTGCCTGAGAACTTGCTCCTCTGTCCCTCAGATGTCCCGCACACAGTCGTAGTTGGAGCCGTGTGCTTCCCTTGTAACACATCACGAGGCCCTTCACGTCCCATTGTCCCATTTCCGAATCACCAAGGTCAGTCAGTGGGTTCAGGGGCCGGGGGGGAAGCCAGTGCCGCCACATCGTGACTCCTCCCTCTTCTCCAGGGAGCTCTTTCCTTGCCGCTGGAAATGGGACTTAGAAACCATAATCTGGGGGGTCTGAGTACTCATTGTTCTTTTACAGGGACAGAGAGAAAATATTTTTTTTTTAAGAAGGGAAAAATCTTATAAGTTCATACTGATATTTCCAATTCATTGCATTTTTCCCTTTAGACTTTTTTTTCTTACACTTCTGAAAATCTTGTTTCTTAATGGCTTTAGCATAGTTACTCACTTGCTTTATCCTGTAATATGCCCATAATAAGTAGCCAGAAATAACTGTACCAGTCCTACCACTACTATAAGTATGGTATGAAGTGTAAGATTTCTTATAGTTCTTTTTAACCTCAGACTATAACCCATAAGGGAGATTCATTCAAAATACTGCCCTTCAGTTTTTCCCTATGTGGTGTTGTCCTTTACTTGTCACAGAGTAAGGTTTCTTATCTCCATTTGTTTTCAGTTTTGAGGGATTTGTTTTTTCCCTTTTATCTTAATTTTTAACATATTATCATTTAAAACTTTTTATTGATTTTGCTTTTCTCAATTATTTGTTTTTGAGAATAAATAGAAGTGCATAGAAGCACAACCATACACGCACCTGTTCGTCTTCTGCTACCCCCAGAAAAAAAGCTCGCAAATACATAATTGATAGTTTTGCACTTGGCTTTTTCCTATGAATATATTCCAGAGAGAGTGCCGTAGTAACACACAGACCATGACTCCTCCGTCGTTTCCTGCCGCGTCCCACTCCACTCTGTAGATGTATCATTTATTTGACCAAGTCTCCCATTGATTACCTTCTGGGTCGTGCTGAGCCTTTTGCTAGTACAGCAAATGCTGCAGTAAACAACCTTGGATATATTTCATACTTTTGCCAGTATTACCCTGGGGGTAGATTACCTCACAATGGGGTGGCTGGGCCAAAAGATAAGTGCAAATGGAATTTTGCCAGATGTTGCCAAGTCCCCCTCCCCCCCCATAGCGGCTACTCCATTTGTATTCCAGCTGCCATGTGCGAGCAGCTGCTTCCCCGTGGCCTCAGCAGAGCGCAGTGGGGCCAGAGCGTGGGATCTCTGCCGGTCTGACGGGCAAGCGGTGGCACCTCCTCAGAACTGGGGCCCGCGTTCTCCTGTTACGGGGCGGGGGTGGCTCGGTGGGGTTCGTCCGCTTCATTTGTAAGTGTCATTGCAGTATCTCTCTGAACTGTCTTTTCATATGTTTGTTGTTTTTGTTTGTTTATATGTTCTGTCCATTTCAGATGTTGTTAATTCCCATCTCCATTTTAGGCACACTTTAAATGAAGGATATTAGCCCCCTTTTTGTGATATTATTGCAAGTATTTTCCCCATCTGTTATATATATGTGTGTGTTTTAACTTCTCTTTTTTTCAACGCCTAAATTTTTATTTCATTGGGGTTATGTTTGTCCATTTTTTCCTGAGTACTTACAGATTTTGAGTCATAGGAAAGATTTCCCCCATTTCTGGATTACAAAGCAATTTATATATTTTCTTCATGCATCACCATAATATTTACATTTTAGAACCTTCATATTTTAATATCCTCTTTTCTGTTTTGTTCGCTATTCTTACATCACTGTGAACTTTGTAATCAACTCCTGCAACTCTAGAGAAAATTCAGATGCATCGTGATCTTAAATGTTTACATTAAAAAATGGTGACATCTTGGGGCTCCTGGGTGGCTCAGTTGGTTAAGCATCTGACTCTTGATTTAGGCTCAGGTCATGATCTCAGGGCTGTGAGATCGAGCCCCAGGCTGGGCTCCTTGCTGCGTGTGGAGTCTGCTTAAGATTCTCCCTCTGCCCTTCCCCACCGCCCCCCCTTTAAAAAAACAACAAAAAATAGTGGCATCTTTAGGACACTGGTTTTTCCTAAGAACAGGTGTGAATTTTCACTTGTTCAAGTGCCTTTTCTGTCTTTCAAAAGAATTCTGCTACAACTTAGAGGCCTCACCTCTTGTTAAGGTTCTGGCGAGGCCCTTGTTTATTATTTGTTTTGGGGAATGAGGTGCTCTCTTTGACACCTTTTAATTGGATGTCATTTGTATAAATAAAGGCTATTGATTTTAGTGTATTTCTTTGCCTTTTTTTTTTTTTTCAAGTAGGCTCCATGCCCAGCATGGAGCCCAATACAGGGCTTGAACTCACAACCCTGAGATCAAGACCTGAGCTGAGATCGAGAGTCAGACAGTTAACCAACTGAGCCATCCAGGAGCCCTGTTGATAGAAATAATCTGAAAAATCAATAAAACAACCTGTACCTAACTTTTCACTTTAATTTTTTTTTAAGATTTTAAGTAACCTCTACACCCGACGTGGGGCTTGAACTCACAACCCTGAGGTCAGGAGTCACATGCTCTACTAACTGAGCCAGCCAGGCACCCCTGTAGCTGACCTTTTAAAAAAAATGGGACAAAGCACAAACACAAAGAAGAAACAAAAATGGGGAAATAATCTCCAGAATATAGGAATTTAAAAAAATCATAAAACTAATTTGTACAACCCCATATAAATAAATGTGATGAAATGAACAATTTTCTGGGAAAATGTAAAGTTACTAAAAGTAAGCCCAACAGAATCAGAATTCTCAGGGAAGTTCCAAAAACCAGATGATCCAATTAAGAATCTTAAATTCCCTTTTTTGTTTAATTCCTTATACACTCTTTTGGTTTTCTTTGTTCTTTCTCTTGCTTTTTGAGTTGCTTATTTGTTTTCAGTTTTAATGTTGTATTTAATGCAATGAAACTCCCTCAAAGCACTGATCATAGATAATGTCTTATTATTTTTAGGAATTTATGTACTTTCATTTCCTATTGGACTGAAAAGTTTAACATGAATTGCCTGTTTTGCATTATAGACAGAGAATGTGGTTTGTCTTTATTACTGATTTTTTACCAAGGTTTTCTTTGGGGCATTTGTCAGTTTTCAGACATGCGCTGTACGCACTTGAGAAGGTGCATTTGCTCTCTTGGGGATTCAGAGTGTGGAACGGTCTCTAAGATCTGCTTTGTTCTGTGAGGGCTTGTCACCTATACCGGGGAGATTTCTGGGTCTGTCTTGGACTGAAGGGGGCCACGTTAAAGCGCACTGTGAGGGTGTGTGTCTGTGGCTTCTTGTACTTGCTGACGTTTCTGCTTCATCACAGTGGCTACCGTGTGACTTGGTGAGCAGGTTTTCATGCCTGCCATCTCTTTCTTGTGAATTTTAGCCGTGAGCATCGCTGACGACACTGAAGTGCCTGTGCTTTGGGCAGGAGAACTGTCATCTGCTAAGATCACAACCCCTGCCTTCTGTGTATTTTCATTTGCCTGGTAAGTCTTTGCTTATCCTTTTAATTTTCTTACAGCTTTGTAAACCTGTCTGAAGATCTTCTCCCTTTAATGGTTGGTTTCAGCTCATTTAAACTAAATAAGCCAGTTTATTCATGTAACTGATAAGTTTGGGCTCCACACTGTTTCTATTCCCATATGCAGGCTTCTGCTTATTATTAGTTTATGCCCTTAAACAGGGACATTCTGCAGGAAAACTCTCACCTGAGGTCTATTTCTCTTATTTTATTCTATTTTACTTATTTATTTGACAGTACAAGCAGAGGGAGAAGCAGGCTCCCTGCTGAGCGAGGAGCCCGATGTGGGGCTTGATCCCAGGACCCTGGGATCATGACCTGGGCCGAAGGCAGATGCTTAACTGACTGAGCCACCCAGGCGCCCCCCATTTCTCTTATTTTATATAGGAAAAAAAAAGATGATGTATCACAGGAAACCCCAAGTTCCTACCCAATGTCCTCAGATATAACTATAACACAGTAAATGCATATAAATACCCAATGTGCATTATACCAGGAAATAAACTGCTTAAAAAGTGATTTCCTGCTGACCAAGCAGTTATCACAGTTGTTAACAAGTGGTTACCTTTGACACAGTGACACAGTCTCCCAGCATGAGTGACACGTGACTCTCACTTGGGGCGCCAATAGACGATTCTGACTTGTCTTGAATTTGGAGTGCAATTTGAAACTTTTCTCTCACGTCTTGAAAATACCATTTTACATTTTGGGATTTAAATATTAATAATTATCAAATAATTATATTAAGGGGTACCTGGGTAGCTCAGTTGGTTAGGCGTCTGCCTTCGGCTCAGTTATGATCTCAGGGTCCTGGGATCAAGCCCGGCATTGGGCTCCTTGCTCAGCAGGGAGTCTGCTTCTCCCTCTGCACCTGCCCCCCACTTGTGCTCTCTCTCAAACAAATAAAATCTTTTAAAAAAAAAAAATAAAAGACTCAAACTTCATTTAAAAAATAATTAAACCAATAATTAAATAATTATAAGTTGATAAATTATAAAATAAGTATTGGTTTAATAATTTTCCCATATAACTAGTAGCTAGAAATAGTATAAGAGATTTATAGAGTCTACAAAGTTTGGGGTGTTAAAAACTAATAAAAACAAAAAACCCTAATATCCATTCTACCAAGAAAATGTTAACCAGGAAGATACTCTGATTTGCTTCCCTACTGGAGTCTTAATATAGCGGGTCTTTTATGATATGGTCTCTTGTGAGCGTGTGTGTGGGTTTATTTTGGATATATCTTTTGGGATCTATAAATGCTGTTTTTGTTCTGAGAGTTGCTATTATAAATAGTAAATATCACACCTTACTCTCTTCTTTTTCACATACTATGATAAACGGTAGTAGAATTAGCCGGGGGTTCTTCTTTCCTCCTCCTGTCTAATTTTAGATGGTAGCCTAGGGCAGTTTCCTCGGCATACTTTCCTTTACTGGCACACTTTCATATGCTTTTGCTTCCATTTTTGTCACATGACACTGTCAGTGCTTGATACTTGCATCCTTGTTGTAGCCCCTTTATCTCCCATCATTTAGGCCCGTTCTGTAGTGAAGTGTATTCATCTTGTGCCGACTGACTTTGTGGTTTCCGAAGCTTGTTCTCTAGGTGATTCCTCCTGAAGGTCTCATGGAACCATCCATGCCTTGAGGTGTTCCATATTGATAACTTTCTTTTTTTTAAGATTTATTTATTTATTAAGGGGGGAGAGAGAGAATCCACAACAGACCCCCCACTGCGCACAGAGCTGATGTGGGGCTCCATCTCACAACCCTGAGACCATGACCTGAGCTGAAACCAAGAGTTGGCTGCTCAACTGACTGAGCCACCCAGGCGTCCCTTGGTAACTTTCTTCTTTGAGGCCAGTTTGGCTTGTATTTTCTCTCTTTGAATACCACAAATATGTGCTCCACTGTCTCAGGGTAGGAAGTGTTGCTGATGAGAATCCGGACACCTATATTAATTTCTTTCCTTTATAAGTGAATTGGGGTCAGGGGAGGGCATGAAAGGAGGAGTGGATCCCCAAAGCTCCATAATTTAATCACTATATTTCCCTGTTGCCCCTCCTAGCTCAGGTTCTCCAGTAATTTCGTATCTGGTTTGTTGGTTCTGGTCCCCTCCCACTCTCCCACCTGCCCCAGGAAATGTTTCTTGAATTACAGTTCTCAAGAATTCTCTTGCTTTGGGGCGCCTGGGTGGCTCAGTCAGTTAAGTGGCCAACTCTTGATTTCAGCTTATGTCACGATCTTGCGGTCATGGATTGAGCCCCATGTTGGGCTCCTTGCTCAGTGGGGAGTTGGCTTCAAAATTCTCTCTCTCCCCACCCTCAGATAAGTAAATCTTTTAAAAAAAACTTCTGTTGCTTTTATTTCCCCCCCCACCCCGGGAACCCCAATTTTACATGTGTTAGACCTTCCTTTCCCTATCTTCCTTATTTTTCTCTCAAATACTTTTTGTTTGAGGGATTTTGTGTCGATGAAAAATCTATTCCACGTCATGATCTTGCCTGCGAGATGAGCTAAGGTGGGACTGCCAAACTCCATGGCTCAGCTCACTCCAGAGACTTGGTGACAGTCAAGCTACAGGGCCAGAAAGACCACTAGGCACATTTCTGAAACAAAATCCTAAAGCTAAAGACATTATTTTGTTCTTGTCCTATTTCTTTAAGCACTCAGCTTTCCTACCTTGTTCTTATACCTGCATTTGTTGTAATTCAATAGTACAGTTGTTAACAAAATAAAGCAAAAGCCTTTAACGTAAGCGAGACAAATTCTTTTTTGCATTGGCATATAGACCCACTCCAGCTGTGCAGAGAGGTGGCAGGGAACCCCGGTTTGCAGATGCAGATTATTAGTGGCTGCCCGCACAGGAATGGGTCTGGAGCCAGAATTCAGGAGCAAACCCCACTAAACTGTGATGTTCAAGGGAAGAGTAGAGTCAGGTTGGAAATAGAAAGCATGCCCCTAGATTTTAAAGTACTTACTTTTAATCCATCAAGAAATCAAAGCCACGTGTGACAGGTGGGGCACAAAACCTACCTTGATAGGCCTTTCCAGGTCTTTCTTTGTAAACCTCATCACAACCAATCCCAGAATGGTCAGGCCATAAAACAGCCATGCGGCAAAACTGAAGTAATTGACCAGTGAGTTGATGTCACCAGGGATGATATAAATAGTCGCTATGATACCCTAGTGGAAGGAAGCGTGGATTCTTAGGTCATTGGTACATAAAGATGGATCCCTGTCACCTCACAGGAGACTGAAGAAGTAGTGTTTCCTGTGAATGAACATGTCAGCATGAAAGAAACCTATGCATCCCATTGGAGTTGGGGTTAAACCAGGCTTTGGCTGTGGTGAGTGTTCTCCCTGAAGCCTGATGGAAAGGACTTGGAAAATTTGTGACTCTTTGAAGGTGCAATTTTAAGCAGGGGAAAAAACAAAATAATGCGTGTATGTCACACCAGCTTTCTGATGATAAGTGTTCCTGCCAGAGAGTCTTCGTCAGGGGAAAGGGCCCTGCCTGCACTGCGACACTCAGCTGTCTTAGCCTGGCCTGGACCTGCCTTAGCTGCATGGCCTACTCCTAAGGGAGTAGGCTGATGGAGAGTAGTGCTTCTCCTTCGGGGTGGAAGGAGTCTGGCCCCGAGGCTGGGCTTGGACGGCCCATAAGGGCCAGGGACAGTTGCACACAACCAAGGACTATCCCCCACTGAGAAACTCCAATTAGAGGACGTCAGAGGGCCTCTACTGTGCAAGGACGCCATGACATCTAGACAAGGGGGCCATAAGGAGAAGCACTTAACAGTAGCCACCTCATAAATGCCTTATTCTCCTTCCCTGTAAGCTGGTGGGGTTTTGTATAGTTCGTTACTGGGGACCCCGACATACAGATGTACATGTAAGGAGTGCAGAGGGTAGAAAGTTGGAAGAGTCAGTGTCTTTCACGGACAGATTGAGAACAAAGAGCAGACATTGGGCAATGTTTGAATTGTCATGGGCTTTTTAACCTACCTATTTCATGTCGAGGAGCGAGGGAGCCTGGGCCATGGGAAAACCACTGGGCTTAGCAATACCTGGTTCCCTCAGGGCCCCTCTGCATTTAAGGGGGTGTCTGCTGGCAGAATTCATACTTACATAAAAGATGATGGCAGGGGCTGGAGTCAGACGCCTGACGCTGATGTAGGAGAGCACTTTGAGCATATGGCCTTCCCGGCCTGCCACGTACACAAGTCTGAAAAAGCAATAATGGAGCCCCTGTGGGTGGGCCTGCCAGCTGTTGTACCATCAGGGGGCTTCGCTACAAAGCCGCGGGGAGAGGGACTCAATGGGAACTTGGCATCTTCAGTGGGAGGCGGTCTCGGGGAGGTGAGCGAATTTTGGGGAAGTGAGAGGTGGTTAAATGCCCCTGAGAGCAACACATCCCGGTGCTGTGGGTCACCTACGCAGGGGAGAGCAGGGGGCTGGCTTGGGGTTTGGGGAGGACCTTTCAGGAGGAGACACCTACCTACTCAGTGTCCTCAAAGTTATGCTCTCACATAAGGGAAAACCTGGTCTGGGGCCAGTGGACCCCCCATGCTTGGAGCCCCTGACAGAGGCAAACACAGAGGCACCTGGCACTTCCTAAATCCACGCTGTACAGAATTTCCATATTAAAAAAACAACCCCAAAAGATGAATCAAGAATGTGTCAGTAGATGCAAACAAACGGCTTAGTCCCCCCACTCCCAAGAACTCCTGGTGATTCAGTCATCTGAAAGACTATGTTTAAAATGTTGAAGAGAGAAAAGGAAAAAGCCAATTTTTAAAAAATAAATTACCATAATTTAAGAATGTAATCAACAGCTGTTAATCTAGGTTCAGAGTGAAAAAAATACATTAGAAACTAGATCTGATACCACCTCACACCAGTCAGAATGCCTGAAATTAACAAGTGAGGAAACAACAGATGTTGGTGAGGATGTGGAGAAGGGGGAACCTTCTCATGCTGCTGGTGAGAATGCGAGCTGGAGCAGCCACTCTAGAAAACCATATGGAGGCTCCTCAAAGTTGCAAATAGAGCTACCCTATGACCCAGCAATTGCACTACTAGGGATTTACCCCAAATATACAAACGCAGTGATCCAAAGGGGCACCTGCACCCCAATGTTTATAGCAGCAAGTCCACAGAGCCAAACTATGGAGAGAGCCCAGATGTCCATTGACAGATGACTGGATAAAGAAGATGTGATATACATACAATGGATTACTACTCAGCCATCAAAAAATGAAATCCTGCCATTTGCAATAGTGGATGGAACTTGAGGGTGTTATGCTAAGTGAAATAAGTCAATCAGAGACAATTATGATCTCACTCATGTGGAATTTAAGAAACAAAACAAAGGGAAGAGAGGAAAAAATAAGACAAAACCAGGAAGACAAACCATTAAAAGACAATTATAGGAAACAAACTTAAGGGTTGCTGGAGAGGAGGGGGTCAGGGGTGGGGTAACTGGGTGATGGATATTAAGGAGGGCACGTGATGTAATAAGCACTGGGTATTATACAAGACTGATGGATCACTGAACCTGACCTCTGAAACCAATAAAATACATTATGTTAATTGAATTTAAATTTTAAAAAATAAACAATTTTTTAAATTTAATGCTCTAATTATCATGATAAAAAAAAAAGATACTAGATCTGAGAGGGGTGCCTGGAGGGCTCAGTTAAGTGTCTGACTCTTGATTTTGCCTCAGGTCATGATCTCAGGGTCATGAGATCAAGCCCACATTGGGCTCCATGCTCAGTGTGGAGTGTGCTTGGGATTCTCTCTGCCCCTCCCCCCACTCACGCTCTGTCTCTAAATAAGTAAATAGAATCTTTAAAAAAAAACATACTAGATCCGTCTATTTAAAACTACATATTTGAGGGCCGACTGGGTGGCTCAGTCGGTTAAGTGTCTGCCTTCAGCTCAGGTCATGGTCTCCAGGTCATGGGATGGAGCCCCATGTTGGGCTCCCAGCTCAGTGGGGAGTCTGCTTCTCCTTCTCCCTTTGCCTCTCCCCCCTGCTTGTGCTCTCTCCCTCTCTCTCAAATGAATAAGATCTTTTTAAAAAGTAAATAAAACTACATATTTGAAATTTGAAAAAGACAAACACAGCGACAACTTAGTTCCCAGAACAAGCCAGTTGAAACTGGGAGGAAAGCAGTCGCCAGATGGAGAGAGGCGGACTTCAGGTGGTGCTGTGACCTCACGCTTTAAACCCTAAGAGCTCACAAACCTCTCCGTAAATTCCACGGGCTCAGAAAGCAAGCAGGACTTTTGCGACTGGACACAGTCACTGCAGGTGTGGCTGGAGGGCTGAGCAGGCAAGGAGGAGTGGAGCCATGGACATAGGAGCACTGGTTCTTCCAGATGTTACCTGAGGGGGTTTGGGAAGCCTTCCTACTCACAGTGATAGCACAGGACAGGGCCCTTTGTGAAGCAGAGCGAACCCAGCATACTGGGCGTGATAATGATGGCATTCAAACCAGGAGGAGAAAGGATGGACTACGGATAAATAATATCAGGACAACAGGTAGAGGTTTGAGGGAGAAAAGTGAGATTTACGCCTCATATCAAAATATATTCCGGACTGATCAAAGAGCTAAAGTAAAATGCTGGAAGAAAACATGGGTGGGTATTCTTGAAAGGAGGAAGGTTTCTCTATATGTGACCTAGAAAACTCAGATACCAGGAAGTAAAAATCTTTGGTGTGACCCCACAAAAATTCTACCCAACATAAGTCATAATTCTGGCCAGGCCCCAAGCTGCACAGGTGCAGAACCAGACAGAACTAATTCAGAATGGATCATAAACCTACATGTGAGGGCTACGTCTATAAAACTTCTAGGGTAAGAGAAAATCCTTGTGACCTTGGGTTGCATGAAGGCTCTTAGATATGACAACAAAAGCATGACACGTGAAAAAAAAAAAAAGTTGGGCTTTGTCAAAGTTAAAAACATGCATGTTTCAAAAACACCAGGAAGAGATGAGAAGACAAGCCACCGACTGGGAGAAATTATGTGCAAGTCAGATACCCGATAAAGGACTTGTGTCCATGATATGTAAAGAATTCTTACAACACAATGAGATGACAAACAGTTCAATCTAAAAGTGAACAAAACTTTGCGTAGATATTTCATCAGAAGATATATGAACGGCTAATTAGCACATGAAAAGATGCTCAGTATCAGTAGTCATTAGGGAACTGCAGTTACAACCACAGTGACATGACTAATACCCATTAGAAAGACTCCTCAAAAAGACAATGCCAAGTGTTCCCAGGTGGAGAAACTGGACCGCTCATGCACGACTTACGGAAATTAAAGTGGAACCACCACTTAGAAAACAAGCAGTTTCTGTAAAAGTTAATCACAAATTTACTGTACGAGCCAGTGATTCTACTAGGAAGCTACCTAAAGAAATGAAGACGTGTCCACACAGACCCGCGTGCGTGAACGTTCATAGCAGCGTTGTCCCTAACCGCCCAGAAGCGGAGCAAACTCCACGAACTGGTGAATGCATAAACAGAATGTGGTATATCCATTTAATGGGATACAGTTCAGCAGTTACAAGGAATGAGGAGGTACGTGCTATGACATGCGTGAACCTCAAAAATAACACGCTAAGTGAAAAAGCCACATGCAGATGACATGGTGCATCACTGCATTTAAAGGAAATGTCTAGAAAAGGCAAAGTTACAGACACAGGAGCGGGTCAGTGGTAGTCTAGGGCTGGAGCGGGAGCAGGGATGAACTGCAGTTAGGCAGGAGTGAACTTTTTGGGATGATGGAAATGTTCCAGAATTGGACTGTGAGGACATTTGTACAGCTTTATAAATTTACTGAAATCACCAAATTACATAATTGCAAAGGGAGTTTTATAGTATTTAAGCCTCAGTAGAGCTACTGAAATTGTGTTTCTGTATGAGCAACAAACTTACCAGAAACTGAAATTTAAAAAATACCATTTACAATAGCACAAAAAATAGGATTTTTTTTTTTAAGATTTTATTTATTCGACAGAGATAGAGACAGCCAGTGAGAGAGGGAACACAAGCAGGGGGAGTGGGAGAGGAAGAAGCCGGCTCATAGCAGAGGAGCCTGATGTGGGGCTCGATCCCATAACGCCGGGATCACGCCCTGAGCTGAAGGCAGACGCCCAACCGCTGTGCCACCCAGGCGCCCCAGGAATTTTTTTTTTAATTTGAGAGCGAGCGTGAGGGAGAGCATGAGCCAGGGGGAGGGGCCGAGAGAGAGGAGAAGAGACTCCCCGCTGAGCAGGGAGCCTGACTGGGGGCTCCATCCCAAGATACCAAGACCATGACCCAAGCTGAAAACAGATGCTCAACCAACTGAGCCACCCCAGGCACCCCCAAAATATGAAATATTTTGGGATGAATCCGACAAAAAATATGCAAGAGCCATATATTGAAACTACTCAGGAAAACACTTTTGAAAAAAATTAAGACCTAAATAAAGGGAGAGGGTCCTCGCCCTTAGATGAGAACAATCAATACAATTAAACCGGCAGCCCTCTCCAGACTGATCTACAGTTCACCACAGCCCTGATCAAAATCTTTGAGGGCCTTTTTGTAGAAATTGACAAGCAGATTCTAGAATTCATCTAGAAAGGCAAAGGACCCAGAAGAGCTGGGCGCTTCTGAAGAAGGGAAGGTGTTGGACCGGCAGTGTGTGTGCTTTGACAGGGCTGCCCTAGAAGAATGGTTTGGTGTCTGTCGCGTGTCAGTGTATAATCTTTGGCAATTCCACTCTCAGAAATATATCCACTCAGGACACTGGACAACCGGGCAAGGACATGTTCCAGAATGTTCCCTGTGGCAGTGTTGATGAAAATAAGCCCCACTCAGCCCATGAGCTGAGGTTATGTGAAATTGTGCTATGTCATAAAATGGAATACAGTACAGCCACTAATGGTCTCTGGACCAGGAGGGTCTGGAGGGTTGGCGGGGCTGTTTGTGTGAGTAACTGTTTGCTGTCGTGCACAGAGACAGTTGGGTAGTGACAAACTTCCATGGCTTGAAAGCCTAAAATGTTACTCTCTGATCTTGATTATGTATATATTCATAGGAGATGTTCAAGAACTATCCGTAAGTGACAAACAGGACAAGATGTGAAGTACCACCAGTGTGCCAGTCACTCTGTCACCAAACTCACCCTGTGCTGAAGTTGGCGGCACTGCTCCCTGCTGCCGAGGAGCGTAGGAGCCTACCGCCAGTGGGGCCGCCATGCCCAGTGCCAGTGTGCAAGCTCGGCTACACTTTTTGCTCCCTTTCCAGGACTTCGGGTTTTCTTTTTTTTTAGTTTTTATTCAAATTCCAGTTAGACTTTGGGTTTTCTGTTATGCCATGCAGTGTTAACCTGGCAGAGCCCTAAGGACTTTCGCTCCGAGTCTTGTCTTCCTCAAGTGTGGGATGGGCTCTGCTGCCCCCTGCCCCCCCAGGATGAGTGCAGGGGTTCCCTACCTGCCAGCCGTGAAGCAGGTCCCATTGGCAGCACCGATGGTGGAAAAGGCCACGAACAGTGGAACCACCCAAGAGGCTGGATAGAGAACACGGTCGCCAAACGTCTGCAGAGAGAAGCAGAGGAGTCCTGAGGGTCTTGCATGGCCTGCAGGAGCCGTGGGTCCCAAGGAAGCTGCTGGGCCCTGCCTGGGCACGGCCACTGACTCCCCTCCAGGAAAGAAGAAAGTAGACAACCCCTCGGGAGGAAAACAACTTAGCCTTTCTCCCCCGTAGTGCAGGAGAGCGGACTGTACTGACTCCATCCCTGGCCCTCCATCTTGCTCATGTTTGCTGGATGACCTCTCTTAGGGCTACATGTTCAGGGTGCCTTGGGGATTAATATCTATACCTTAGAAACGCCTGCCAAGGTCGGGATGCAGGGAGGCTTGTTTTGGCCTCCCAGGATTCTGTTAGAACATAGTCTTTCCCCTTCCCAGTGCACAGGTGGTGCCACAAGATCTAATTAAAGGTTGGCTGTCAGTGGGGTGCAGGCTAGCCCTTTGCTGTCACTAGAGTGCCCTTCTGCACACCACCTCATTCCATGAAATCTGTGGACTAAGGTCCAGACTTTGCAAAGAATAACTGCACTGAGCCTGGATCAACCTCCACCTGATTCCCCTGTCAGGAAGTTACCCTGAATAGAACCATGTATAAACTATATGGAGTCGTTTTTGTCTCAAAGTGCCTTCTCAGTTTGAGGGATACTTTACTGTCCCTCCCCAACCTCCTAACACAGAGTAACAGAAATCTTCTCTCCACCTGTCCCTGTCCTAATTTTTCATCATTTCAATGTCCTTCCAACACCCCGGCCCCTCGCTTCCTTGACCCCCCTCACTCAGAACGACCTTGTTCTCCCTGCACCTTGCCCACCTGTCCTTGTGACAGGTGACCTCATCGTGACCAAGACATCGCTCCCTGCTCCCCGTCCCTGTCGCCTGTTTGCAGTTCATTTCCTGTCCCACCCTAGCTCCACAAGGCCTCCAGCATGTGGACACCCCCCCTCCTTTCCTACTGACCCTCACCCCCATCCCCGTCATTGAGACCCCCCCCCCGCCCAGCTTGATTTCCCCAGTTATTATAATTCCCTCCTTTGATCCCTTCCCTGCACTTTCTCACCCACGTCTGTGTCTGTCAAAACCCCACCCCTAGTGAAATCCAGCCCTGCCCCACCTGCATTCTGTGCCAGTGCCCGGGCCACACACCGAACCGGAAGGCCACCAGCAGGTGGGTCTTTGCTGCCGCCCTCAACTGCTCACTCTGCCCGTGTCTAGACGATTATTTCCCTCTTCCCCAGAGGGTACCTCAGCTCATTTAGGGCTTCCCACAGACCCCAGCAGCCACCTGCCCAGACCGGGCACTCACCACGGCCACCGCCTGGGACTGCAGGAGCTCGGTGGGAGTCATCACAGTGAAGTAGGAAACATTCATGAGGATGTAGCAGCCTGTCACCAGCGGGATCCCGATGATGATGGCCAAGGGCAGGTTTCTGGGAGGGGCAGGGACCCAGGGTCAGACCAGAGCATCCCGTGAGAGCCTCACAGGACTGCTGTTTCTGTCCTGTCCTTTCTTCCCACTGGCTGGCCGGCCCTCCACCTCTCCTTGTAGTGGGTTGGGGTCCCAGCTGCCACAGCAGGGGCTGTGGGATGTGACATTGTCACATGAGAAAGAACGCTCCTGCTCTCAGACTCCAGGGCAGTGAGATGGAACTGTTTATAAAGCAAAATCCACCCGAGATAAAGTTGGGGTTCATCCATCCTCCCAGTGACTATTCCACTGCCCAGAGCACAGCCAAGCTCTAATGAGCATATGGAAATGAGCCACTGGGGAAGCATTCACAGTCCGGAAGGGGGGCCGCCTCTTGCATGGGAGAGAGAAACATGCTTGCTGGCCCAGCGTCTCCCACCTGACTCAGCTCTCTTACCTGAAAGGGTTTCTAAGTTCTTCCGTGATGTAATTGAGTTGATTCCTAGGCAAAGAAAAGTAACATGAGTGACCTAACTTGGACCTCCTTTGCCAAGATCGTGAAACACACAATAAAGGCTGGCCTCATTTCAGACTCTCCACCACAGAGAAAATTCTCCGGCAGGAATTCAGGGTAATTGCTTGTGGAGAAAGCCCCGTGATGGGGGGGGCTCCCAAAGGTCTGCATGTCTGTCAGTGAGAAGTCTTTGTCCTCTGTGGGAGTCGTGGGAATTTGCCGAATTATCAGAAGCAATGAGTCCCCAAGCTGCTTTGAAAAACCAGAAGGTTCGCTGTCTGAAAGGAGAATGAAAGCTGTTCTGCATGAGGGGAAGACCAGTGTCAGAGAGGGTCACGCTTCTTCCCTCATCGACTACGCCTCCTATTTCCACGGCTGAAACGGAAGGGCTGTGGAATATTCTTGCCATGTCGAGAGCCTGGGCAGCCCTGACGGCCTCCCATTCCGCGAGCCTGTCTGTGTCCGATGACGCTTCCGGCCCGGGCCACCACTGCCTGCCCTCGGGCCACTCTGCGGGGCTGGGGAAGGGGCAGGGGTTTCGGTGTCTGTGGGGTCCAAGGAGAACGAGGGGGGGTGCTGAGCAAAATGGAGATGTGGAGGTGAACGTTAGGGCCCCCCCAAACCCCAGGAAGGAAGGGTCCTTGCTCTCCTTGGTTTCAGTCTAGTAGCCTGGGACACCCCGACCAGATGTGTGTGGCGTCTCAGAGGGCCTTACCATCCGTCGTACGCCCAGAGTCCGTTATAAAATGCCAGACTGATGGCTCCCACAGACAGTTGTGTGCCCTCAAAAGAATTCTCAAAATTCCTTGTATTTCCTGTAATTAAGCCAGACAGTGAATTGTGGGTATCAGAGGACCAGACCGGGACCCTGGCTCATCTCTGGGCGACAGAAGGGCCCGACTCGGGCCCTCAGGTTACCACACAAACTCTGAAAAGCAGGGAAACGACAGGGCTTCCTGAGAGGCCCCCGGAGCACAGCCTCTGGAGGACAAGGTGGTGGGACCCGCCCTCCCCGTCTCCTCCGCCCGCGGTCGCGGTCACCTTGGGCCAGGAGGACCAGGCCGCTGATGATGATGATGGCCACGATCACCAGCTTGGCCGCCGTGAACACGTTCTGGACGTAGCTCCCCAGCCGCACGCTCAGCGAGTTCACCGTGGTGATGAGCACTGGAACGAGCGGGGGGCGGGGTGACGTGGTGCGCCCCTGGGTCTCCCGCCTCGAACCTGCCCTCTCCACCGCCTCATTCATCGAGTGCACCGCAGGGACCGCCCCGGGCGCTCTGCCAGGGCTTCGGGCCCCCAGCAGACCTGGCCCCGCTTGTCACCGGCACTTCCAGGCCCACCGGCCTCTTTCTGGGCGCAGAGGAGCCAGAGCCCCTCTCCCCACGTCACCCGTCTCCCCATGTCACCCGCGGCAGGTCCTTCCTGCCCCCTGACCCGGGCGTCACACTCGGGGACTCACGGATGGCAGCGGCAGCCAGGCATTTCACGACAACTTTGGGGGGCTCGCAGCCTGAGTAGAAGGGCGCGCACACATACTCGGAGAAGCTGAGGCAGATGATGGCGAAGGACGTGGGCTTTATGACGAACAGGCTGGTCCAGGAAAAGAGGTAGGCAGGGATGGGCCCGAAGGCCTCCATCAGGTAAGGGTACTCGCCCCCCGACTTGGTGATCATCGTACCGAGCTCCGCGAAGCACAGGGCCCCTGGAACACAGAGAGGAAGGGGTCCCCCCGAGGCCCCCGGTGAGGCGTTGCCCTGGTCCGAGGGAGCCCCTCCCCTCCGGGCCCCGCGCACGGGGCCACCGTGGCCCTCTCCTCTGACCGCCCTGCCCTGAGTTCTGGCCATGGCTCATTTCAGCGTGGCCGATCTACACCAGGCGCCCACAGGTGTTGAGAGGGATCCCAGCCACGGCGAGGCCCAGGGCGCAGAGGGTGCCCACCTAGCCGATCCCCACCTACCACCGGGACAGCTCGCCGGGGAGGGCGTCTTTATTACCCAGGGTTGCAAGGACCCCGCAGGCTGCCCATATGATGAGACAGGGCCCCACGGCTTCCGTGTTGCTGAGCACAGACTTGGGGGAGATGAAGATCCCTGAGCCGATGATGGTGCCCACGATGATGCAGATGCCGCTGAGCAGGCCCACCTGGGATGTGGGGGAGGGGAGGGGGAGGGGCGTTCGTGTAGCTGCCCTCTCCCCCCACTCCCCTCTCTCAGTGCGGCCAGCCCCCCAGGCGCCTCAGGCCAGCGCTGTTGTAGCAGGTAACACCGGGCTTAGCTCACATCAAGTCCATTCATCCTCACCACAGCCCCAAGCGTTGGGTGTGCCCTTGTCACCCCCATTTTACAGAGGAGAACACGGAGGCACAGAAAGGTCACGGTACTGCCCAGGGCTGGACAGCCAGCGCAGGCACACCTGCAGGCACAGCCAGCGCAGGCACCTGATGCCACGCTCCTGACCTCTATCCTGACTGCACTGCACAAAGCGACCCAGACGGTTCTAAAGGCTGGTTTAGCAAACAATGAGGTCAGGGCTCTGGTCTGGGCCAGAGGCCTCACGGGGAGCAGAGGAGGGGGCAGGGGGAGAAACAGAGGCTTCCAGGGACAGGAACACTCAGAGGCTGAGAACTTTCTCTGATGCCATTTTGCAGGGTGTGAGCTTCCTACCAACAAGCCCCCGCTCAGACACAAACCATACCGTTCCATCCCTATGACATTTAGGAACAGATAAAACTAACCTACAGGGATGAAACTCAGGGCTGGGGGGCCCGCCCGAGAAGGGGCAAGAGGGAATTTTCTAGGGTGATCAGTTTGTCAAAACTCATCAAACTGAACACTGAAGATTTGTACGTGAATTATACATGAATTAAGGGAAAAAACCTTTTTTAAAAGGGAGACAATGTGTGACTCGGGCCCCTACTTAGAACGTCAGCCCTCAGCAGCCACCAGGCCTGAGTTCTGGAGTCATACATGCTCACCCTTCTGGGCAGAGGCTGGGCTCAGGGTTAGAGCCCAGTGAACAAGGAAGGGTCTGTGGCTTGCCAGCAAGGGTCACACACAGTTGGGAAGGGCCCTGGGAGCAGGGTCAGGTCCCATTCTGGCCTCAGGGTTGGGGTGCACTAGCAGGACAGTCTTGGCTTTTCTCCTCTAATGGCTCATTTAGCTGACCAGCCTGGGAGCCCTCCAGAATCCTTCCTCCGGCTGAGGTCTGCATTCACCCAGAAGCTGCCCAGGTTTAGGGATGAGCTGAGGACACACCTACGGTTAGCTCTGCGCTCTTCAGTGGGCAGCAACACCCATCAGCCAACTTCTAGGGACCGCAGATCCCAGACCAACCCACAGTCAAGCCATGCCATCCCCCAAATTCCTTCTCCATCCCCTCTGCCACCAGGCCTGGGAGCTCTTGGAGGCTCTGCCCAGAGCTTAGCCCACTCATCGGACCCTCACAGCCATCCTGATCTTGTTCTGGGACTCTCCCTTCTCAGCCTGTGAGCTTGAAGCTGACC
The DNA here is from genome assembly GCF_017311325.1 of Ursus maritimus. NCBI lineage: Eukaryota > Metazoa > Chordata > Mammalia > Carnivora > Ursidae > Ursus > Ursus maritimus. The sequence continues at coordinate 39,230,642 of NW_024424341.1, forward strand.
CTCCACGCCCATCCGCCTGCATCGAGCTCCGTTCTGTCTGCATTCCCCGCCCTCCAGAGCTCCCCTTCCTTGCAGCCCCAGTGCTAGCCCTGAGTGACGCAGTTCACCCCTAGAGCGCAGGCACCTCCAAGTCCAGCCACTACTACATTCCATCTCACAGGGGTCATCCACATCACACCCATGTCACACTCGCCACCCCTGCTAGACTCACTAAAAAGGAACGAGTTTCCCATCACTGGAGGGACAAGAGGCACACACAGGGGCAGATACTTGGTGAAGACACTATAGAGGGGGCTCCAACATCAGAAGGTCCTCTCTGAGCATCCCTGATGCCATGGGTCTGAGCAAACACCAGCCCCTCCAGGCACTCGCCCGGTGTACAGAAACACACACGCAGTAACCTCGTAACAAAATGCTGACTTCACTGGCCAGAAGGAAAGAGGTAAGTCCAAGGAATTGTTTGCTTTGAGATGCGCTTTCCAAATCAGAGAGCAGCGGGGTCTTCACTGGGGCACTTGACCTGGGAAGGGCCGCTGCCGAGGCATGGCCTTACCTCCTTCTGGAGACTTGTGGTCTTGGGTTCCTTACTCTGGATACTCTGGACGGACCTCTCATCCTCTCTCCTGTTTCTCAGGCTTGTCTCCTCCATTTTCCCCTCCCGCCAGTTCCAGGAGGCTGCAAGGAGAGCAGGGACCTTGACTCAGCACCTGGACAAGATGCAGACACGGGCTCAGCCAGCGCCCTCCTGGCTGACCCTCCAGGCCTGGGGAGGGGGGGGTTCTAAAAGCAGCTTCTTAGCTACTGTTTCCGGGAAGCGCCCTTGTCGACCCCTTGGGGATGAGTCCCGGGGCTAATGATCTGCATGACCCCCTGCAGATGGCCGCAGGGAAGGGGGCTCCCATGCATTTTCCCTGCCATCCGCCCGCAGCCACCCCCAGGCCCGAGATTTCAGCTCCTGCTCCCCAGGAATGAAACGCCCATCATTCTACCTCCTTTTTTTTTTTTTCAAAATGTAAAAAGAAGTATTTTTAAACATCCTGGGAGATCCTTGGTGGAATCAAGCCCTAGGAAGGAATCCTTTCCCCATGATCACTTCCCAGGATGAAGGTGCCTGGTGCGGGACAGACCCGTAGCCGGGATGCTTCTGCCCCAAGTGACACCAGCCATGAGATGCTGGGGAGAATCTGCTCCAGACTGAGCTGGTTGGGGTCATTTCCTGGACCCTTTCTCTAAATAAAGTCCTTCTCGGGCCCTGGCCGGGAGAGTGCGGAACCTTTCCATCGCCCTTCGGCCTTACCTGCTTCTTGCCCTCGCGCAGTCCGGGGAGCTGCCGGCGCGCTGCGTCTGCACGGCTGCACGGTCGCGCCCAGGAATGGCCATGTCTTGTGCCCAGGAGTGGAGGAAGCCAGAAGGTACAGAGGTCAACAAAGGTAATTATTAAACACTTTTTCTTTTTTTTTTTTTTTCTTTCTTTTGTCTTCCAGCAACGAAGCTTGGATCCAGCGCACACAGAGGGGAGGGCGGGCAAGCCAATTTCTATGCACCGGTTTTCGTGTTGTTCATCATTGGTTTTTCCTTAACAAGATTCCCCATCAGTTACACCCTGTCAGGGAAATCCCCTCTAAGAACTGGCATCAGAGGGGATAAACTTTGGAACCAGCTCTTTTATTGGGTTAACAGGCTAGATTTACAGCCCCAGGCAGGCTGCGCAAAGAGGAGCCGATGCACAGGGAACTGGCAGGTCAGGGCGGGTGTCTTCGTCCTACCTGGCTCTGGCCGAGCCTGCAGGAGGGTGAGCAAGTCTTTCCCGCTCCCCTTGGGCAGTGACTGGGTGCCAGCAGCACCGTGCGTGCAGAAGAGTTTGGCAGAGCTCGGGCACCTGCTCCCTCCACCTGCCACTCCCGCCCCAGGCAGTTCCGTTTGGCGGTTCTGCTCTCCCTGTAGCCCTGTCTGCACTCACCTGACTGTGGGGCAGAAAAGGGGTTGCACACTCTCCCTTACCTGATGGGGAAACTGAGGCCCCAGAGATAACAAAGTATGCGAAGGCCACAGAGCTCCGACCCCCCGACCCAGAGCTCCGGATGTGCTCAGAGGGGCTGGGGAAGGATCCACCCTTCCCAGGAAGGCTGACTCAGGTGGCAGCTCTAATCCCTTGTCTCAGATAAGTTCTTTCTCTGGATGGAGAACCCCGGGCAGGGAGCATTGTACTGTTATCATAACCACCTCCTCCGGGCGTGGGGCGTTTTGCACTGGGATAAATCCGACAGCATCTCAGATAGCCAAAAGAGATCAAAGGTCACAGGAAAGAGCCGGGGCAAGCCACAGGTGGTGGCACTGGGGGCACTTTGGGGTGGGTGGATTTCTCAGGGTTATCTCTTAAAGCCATCTGGAGAACGTGGGGACCCTCACTGTCTCAGAGTCAGTGCTCCCCTGCCCACCATGCCCAGGGCTCTGAGCACACTGCTCCCCAGTGGGCTCATCCGCCCTGAGCTGGAGGCCAGAGGCCCTGCAGGGGCAGGACCTGCTGCCCCAGACAGGACCTGCTCTCAGGTTTGTTTGTGTCATTCCTCAAGTCTTTGCCAACACGGCAGCACTCAAACTGTAGTTGCTGGTGTGGCTGATATCTGCAAAACACCGCAGAATCCTCCCTGGGTCAAAGTTGCCTCCAAAGGGCTCCTGTTCTAAAAGAAATCACGTGAGGAGGGCAGGGCTGGGAGGTGGGTGGGAGGGTGTCGTCGGGAGCCAGCCCTGTGATTGCAGGTGACTCAGCCTCTCCCCAGGCTTCCAGATCCGAATCTGTAAGTGGGCCCAGCACTTGCACCCCCCCAACAGTAGGGGTCACCGAATGTTAGCCTTAAACTTCCGTGGATGCCCTGGTCTCCTGGGGTCTCCGCCAAGTGCTGAGTTTGGAACATCTGGGCATGTGGCTCCTTTGTTAAGGGTCAGAAATACACTCCAGGGAATTCTGGAGTCCCCTCGTGAGCACTTCCTTTCATAAAGCTGTAGCTTCTTTTTTGTTTTTCCCTGGCAGAGAAAGTGTTCAGCCAGTTAGCCTAAATCTTTTTCCACCCTCAGGGAAAATCATCTGGATTTAACCCCTCTACCTCCGCTGCGATTCGAGGAGACCTTTGGCTCCGCGAGCCTCGGCCCTTCCAGCACAGGCCTGAGTTTTGCCCCACTGCAGCCTGTTCCCTCTCGGAGCGCGTTTCCTGGGAAGTTGCAGATTTTTTTTAGTACAACTCTCTTATTTCTTACGTTTCAGCTAAAGCTCTTGATCTTCATTTTCAAACTGTGTTTTTTCCCATTGCAAAGGTGCCTGCAACCTTTTAGGAACACCGTCTGCATTTTATCCTTTCTGTGTGGTATGTATTTGGGTTCCTCCTCCTGTAACGTCCGTGAATGCATTTCTGCACAGCCTCTTGCTGTCTCGTCCTCTGCTTCACCTTCCTCCTCAGAGGGAGGGTCAAACCCTCACACAGATGCTGGACCTGCCTTTAAGGCTCAGACTTGTTCCAGACGGGCCTTGGGGTTGACGGACTTTCTTCGGTTCCGAAGTTCACGTGGTCAAGATTCCTTCCCGCTGCGGCTGGTAATGGTTCAGAGCCTTGGCGGGACCGCAAGGACTGTATAGCCCGGCGCTCACCTACTACCTGGATTCCGGGCAGAAGAACTTGTAAAGAGTCAGTGGAAGGTGCAGTGTCTTTACGTTGTCAGGGATTTACAGTCTCGCCATAAAACAATTAACACAGCAATTCACTCGTCCCTTTAAACACTGACTCTCTGCTGGCTCCTTCATCCCAGATCCTACTTTCTGTCTCTGAGTGGGACTAAGTACATCGTGTGAGTGGAGCCACGCAGTATCTGTCCTCATGTGCCTGAGATAGGTTCCACGGTTAAACGTACACGTGCCCCCGTGATGCAGCAAATCCAGCCCCAGGTATTCACCCAAACAGAACGAAAACGCGTCCCCACGCAGACTGCTGGACAAACACTCACAGCAGCCAGGCTGGAGGGGAGCAGCGAGCCGGGGCTCAGGCTCTCCACGGAGATGGGCTGCGGAGAGTGTGGGGTCCAGGAGCGGTTTCTCGTTTAGATGTGGGACACTGCGGGGGTCTCTGCTGCGATGGGAAGCCTGTGTAGAAAGAGAGGTTGCCCACAGTGACCCAGACTTTACATCTAGGACTACCTAGACGTGTGTGTCCCCCTGGAGGGAGGTAACCCCCACCCACCGAGCCCAGCGGCTCGAGGAATCAAGGAGGTGACAGTCACCTCTGTTCTGAGGGAAGTGGATCCTTGACAGACAGTTCACAAGCCCTGGCTGCCGGGAACTGCTCCCTCTCCGCGCACCTGCCCCCACCCCTCGAACTCGCTTACTCACTCTGGGTGGAGGCTCGCAGGCTCTGGCTCACCCCAGGGTCCAGTCTCCAATCTCTGGAATCCACACATTTCTCTCCTTGCTTCAGCTCCTGCCCTGGTTTCGCTGGTTCTACTGTGCAAACCCTGCGTGCATCCTGGGTACCACGGGGCCAGTGCGAGTCACAGGTGGCTGCTTGAGGCCAGGGACAAGCCAGAGAGCCAGGGGCCTTTCCCTCCTAGCTCCTCTCACTCCTTCACCTAAAACATTCTTGCTGGAATAGGAAGGCCCTTCTTCACAGAAGCATTTTCTTCCCACACAGGAGCTCACCCACTCATCTGCTTGTCCCAGTACATCCTGTCATCATCTTCCACCAGAGGACACATGCACCCCTGGGAGCCACACCAGGTGACGGTCCCACGCACAAGAAACATCCCCCACCAAGCAGCAGGCAGGGTCCCTGCAGAACCTCAGGAGGGCCCCACTCTGTGGGTGCCCCAAACCCAGGACAGAGAGGGGAGGGTGGAACCGAGCCTGGGTCACAGACTGCCCCACACCATGGAGTGGGCAACCAGCCTGGCCTCTTTCTTCCCGTGCCCCAAGGAGAGCCCCAGAGGCGGGACTGAACGCAGAGCCCCCTTCCTGGCCAGGGCTATCGAGGCCAGGTGCAATGCAGGGCTTGGTGAGGGGACTAAATGGGCAAGCTTTTCGTTAAGAATGACGGAGGTAATTCCAGAAGAAACAGCTAGGAGAGGAGGAACTGGCTGCATCCGAGCAGGGGAATCCCAGGGGCAGGGGTTTCCCTTGCTGTCCGCTGCCCTCCGTGGCCTGTGTCATTCACGCCCTTGCCTGCTCCCCTCCTTGCCCACCTGGCGGGGGTGGGGGTCACTCAGCTTCTGGGACTTTTACTGGGGAGAGGCACACAGCAGGCCAAGCGGGGCGGGCGGCCCTGGGTGTCCCCAGTGAAAGTGCCTTCATGGTCCCCAAGCCTCTCAAAGCCTCCCTCCTCCCCCTGCGTTCCCCCTTCTGCTTCCAGAGTTTGGAACCCCTCCACCTTCCCTCCTGGGACCACAGCCGAGGGACTGTCCCAGCGTCCACCCTCCCTTTCATTTCCCCAGAGACAGACAGCACCCTCCAGGGCTCCCAGCGGGGCCTGAGTCCTCAGCGCCACCCACTTCTCCCACTGCCGTGCAGCCACACGGCTCCGAAATTGCCCTCCCTCTGCAGTCTTACCCGCCCATTCACTTCTCCAAAACTTTACTGGAATTCTTTCATTATGCAAATTCCAACTCAGTCTTTCAGTGCACGTACAAAAAAGGTTATGTTTTAAAAACAATAAATGCCCAGGCACAGACTGAGCCCGAGCCCCCAGCCGTGCCCCCTGAGGCAGCAGGAGCTGCGTTTTCCACCCGTGACTTTCTCTGGCCTTCACCACCCACGTCCGTCCCCAGAGAACACACTGCCCGGCCTGCGTGGTTCCGAGCACGACACGAGCGCATCCACACTGGACCGTGCTGAGACCCGTTGTGTTGGTCCAACAGCACGGGGAGGGCTCCTGTCGACGTGGGTGCCTCGTTCGGCCGGGGGCCCCCCGTCCCCGCCTCGAGGGCATTGTGGGTGTTTCTGTGTGGGGGCTGCGTGGACGGGCTACTCTGACCACGCTCGTACTGTTTCTCGAACTGGCTCGGTTGGCTTGTCGGACGCTTCAGCGTTTGTGGCGGGTTGAACGGGTGTCGTGGTGGTTTCCGACTCCTCTTCACGTCCTTACTGAGGTTACTCCCTCCGAATGCCTGTCCGCGCCTCTCCCCGTCTTCTCTTGGGCGGTCTTCTGCTTCCTGGCCTCCTTCATGCTTTCTGGCCCGAAGGCCTCCGTGAGCGGTGAGAGCCGCTCCGCACTCCGTGGGGCTTGTCCTTGCACCCAGGCGAGGAGATCTTCACCGGCGGTGCTGTCAGATGTGATACCTTCCTCTGGGATCGGTGCTCTCCGGGTCTGCTTTAAGAAATCCTTCCCTGCGGGCGTCTGGGTGGCTCAGTCGGGTGTCGTGTTGACTCTTGGTTTCAGCTCAGGTCATAATGTCAGGGTCGCGAGATGGAGCCTGTTGTCGGGCTCTACGCTCAGCGGGGAGCCTGCTGGAGAGTCTCTCTGTCCCTCCCCCACATTCTAATAAATAAAATCTTAAAAAAAAAAAAAAAAAGCAATCTTTCCCTGACCCAAAGTCCTGAGCTATGTAGCTTAGTGTGCCTTTCCCACTTAGGCCCACACACAACTGTCCAAGGGAAGTGAGTCCAAGGGAAGTGAGTTATATACGTAAATTTTTCCAGTGGCCACATTTTTTAAAAAAGTAGAAACCAAAACCAAAACCGGTGAAATCATCCATTTTCACAGTAGGTTTTATTCCACCCAATACATCCGAAATGTTCTCTCGACATATAACCAGTACAAGAATTCATTGGTGAGACACTTCACATGGTTCTTTTCTGTGAGTCTTCGGAACCTGGGGTATTTATGTTTGTAGCACATCTCAATTGGGGGTGAGATTTTTATCAGAAGTCCTTGATCTATCCTTAGGTTACCTTTTAAAATGTATCTGGTTGAAAAGGTGCGTTCTCACCCCCTTGTGCTCTGCACACACACAAGTTTTCCTGTCACTGCGCGGAGACCCTGCTGGCTCTGGAAACCCATGGCTCTGGGGACCTGTCCTGTTTTCTTCTCTTTTGGCTCTAAAACCAACAGATCTATCACCTCGGTTCTGGAGGCCAGAAGTCCGAATCCAGGTGTGGACATGGGCCGTGCTCCCTCTGAAACCTGGGGACGGGGTCCTTCATGGCCTCCTTCTGGCTTCTGGGGTCGCCGGCACACCCGGGTGTCCTTGGCCGGCAGCTGCATCTCTCCAACACTGACTGCTGTCCCGCGGCGTCCTCCCTGGGTGTCTCTGTCCTCACACAGTTGTTCTTTTTAAGGGCACCAGTCATGTGGCATGAAAGACCAACCCTACCCCCTCCAGTCTGACCTCATCTTCCCTAAGTACGTCCGCACCTACTGAGTCCTCGTCTTTACAGACTTTTCCTCTGGGGAAATCCAACTCCCCATTTAACACCCACTGAAACGCTACCTCCTACCCACAGCCCTTCAGAAACGTCCCTCCTCCCGACTCGTTCACGCTCCCCAGAGAAATGACATCCCTTACGTGGTTCTGAGTCCCTGGCTCGCCTTCCTGCGGGCAGAGAGCGGCCCGTCCCAGAGCCCGGGCGCACTTCCTTGCGGAGCGGCTGGACTGCACGGCCCAGCCCGAACCATCACCTGGGACTTCGGAGCCAAAGGAGCCAGCCGAGCACACAGACACTGATCAGGTGAGTTTCCTGCCAGAGAGCGGGGCAGGACGTTGGGAGATGGGAGGAAAAGAGAACTCCTGGAAAATACCATGTTTTGTTTTGAAGGATAAGATCATGACCGTGCTTCCGTGCAATGAGGTTTTGGAATGTTCTGCACGGGTTCACCCTGTAGCTCCCACGGCAGCCGTGAAGGTGATGGGGCCATTGTTTCTGTCCTGTTTCCTTCCAAGCACCTAGCGTGCTCTGTAATTAGGTCTGCCTTCGTCACTGCTATTGTTCTCGACACCAAGCGGAGGGATAAGCACTCCATGTATATTTGCCATAAAACAAACTGCACTGAAAGAAATACAATTGAAGATTTTCTCCTCTCCTCAGCGTTGGAGGACACACTGATCTCCACAGAGTGAAGCTGCCGGGAAAGGACGGCCTCTCCCATTCTTCAGAGCTTGACGGGCCCTGTGGCCCTCTGCACAGATCGACCAGGAAACGGAGGGCAACTCCTGGCCTGCCGTCACCCCAAACTCACACCCACATCCCCGCTGGTCTCCGGCCTCTCTGCACCCGGTCCAGAATTCCCCCAAACGACATTTTGCTAATACCAAAGGTGGCAGGGCTCATTTGAGTCCCTGGGGCTGGTTTTATAACTGCTGGCCCAATCAGGACCGTTCTAGAGCCATATACAGACTCCCCAGGACCAAGCAGGAATGGCCCCGGCTCCTGCCCCGATTGGCACCTGCACGATGAAGTAGAATGGGAGCCCCTCCCAGCACTCCGGGCTTTCCCGGGGCCAGTCTGGCCTCCCTGCCCACCCCAACCTCCAGCCCAAACACCCCTCCTGCTCCGACCCACACAGCCCTCTCTGCCCTTCTCCAGCTCCTGAAACCCTGCCCATCCGGCAAGGCCCAGGGCATTCCAGTTCCCCCACGAAGCATCGAAGTTCAGTCCCTGGGCCCCTCAACTGCCACGTGTCTCGCTGCTTTGCCTGCCTGGCCCTCCTTCGCACCCTGGACTCTGAGCCCACCTGCCACGTGCTGACAGCACCCAGCGGGAGGCTGGAAGAGCCCAGGTGCTGCACAAGCCCACCCCTGCCTGGCCATGACGAGGTCCAGGGGTCACCAAACTTGCCAAGTATGTTTGTACCGTGTAATAAACTTAAAGCAGAAATGTGCAAACACTCACTTCTCCAGGGAACAAAACGTTCTCCTAGAAGGTGGGACAGAGCCAGGAGTGACACCCTCTACGCGTGACAACAGCAGGGCTCCCACGACAAGCCACCCTCCAAGCATAGGTCTGGAAGGTGCGAGACTCACGGGGCGCTGGGGCCTTGCAGCCTGTTTACACACTGCCGGAGAGCTGCTGGGCTCCCTGGAAGTAACATCAAAGCTGTTTGCTAGGTCACCTCCAAGGGGGATGAGAGGGAGTTTGAAATCCCGGTGAGTCGCCCTGCCTCTGGTAAAACGAAAATAAATTCTAATCGCTGAACTGTTGAACAAGTTGAATAAAACGTAGAACAACTGTGATCTTCTGTCTCAACTGCCAACTAGCAATCAGAGCTCAGACGTGTAACTTTTGCACCCGACCAGGGACCAGGGCCGGCCTGGGCGCACGTGCCCCGAGGCAGGTGTGCGCTGGGAGGGGCCTGGGAGAGTCTGCGCTCCGGGATTCTGCCCTCCACACCGCTCCCGGGGTCCCGTGCAGCCTGATGTCCCTCGTTCTCCCAGCATGCCAGGGACAAGCAGCCTAGGTGGCTGGCACTGCCACCAGGAAGTGCCAGGGGATGGACCCAAGAAGCTGGGGTCACCTGCCTGAGGAGGCGGCAGAGAGGAGCACAAGCCTGGCCCCTGGCATCCTTCTGGATGGTGGCACTGGGGCAGAGACCCCATCTGGTACTATGTGGCCCCAGAAAAACTGCCTTTCCAGAAGGTTAAAGAAGGGCAGGTGGACGGGGCAGAGCAGATTTTGTGTAACTTACTGGGGCGTGGGTGCTAGGACCCGTCTTTCACCACATGCTAGAACAGCACCCAGAGTGAATGACAGTGTCACACTGGACACATCCCACTGACCTCATCCACCGACCCCGACGCCTGAACGCGCCGCCCCCCGACCTGTTCCCTGCGCCACTCTCCCGACTGCGGATCTAGACGCCCAGAGGCAGGCCAGCTCCTCAGGCCACCTGTCACCCTGAGCAATGGGTCTCACAGAGCCTGGCAAAAATATAGCTCAGCATTGTATTCGTCAAATAAAGCAAAAAAAAAAAAAAAAAAAAAGAACGGGTTAAGCGTCTGAGACAGTTTATTTCTACCTTGCCCTGACGAGGAGAACCGCTGCAGGGGGAGGCGGGAGTTGCCCTTCCCTGGTGCTCCCCTGTCCTGCGCGAGGCAGCGCTCCGGGCCGCGACAGGTGGCAGGAGGTGGCGTCGCGTCACGTCACGGCAGCCGGAGCCGCGGCCGCCCTCACGCCTCCCCGGTGCCGTCCCACACAGCGGGCCTCGCCAGCGCGGCCTGCAGCAGCTCCCGCATTCTTTGGTTTTCCCTGGAGGTAGACTGCCAAACCACCTCGAGCTCGCCTTCCGTTTCTCTGAGAGAAATACACACAAAAAAGGAAGAGTTCAGAAGAGCACAATGAGAAAAATATTTATAGAGCCCTTACAATTCCTAAAGTAGCAAGAACTCAAAGGAAAGAACGCTTCATGTCAAGAGAACAGAGCCCACGGTGCTTGGGTTCTGAGGCAAAGACTCCCAGGGTGGAATGAGACGCTGAGGTGCCCTAGAAATAGAAAAAATATTGAGTTTTGCCTTTTCCTTTATTTCGGACCTTTGTTCGCTATAGAATTAACATGTAGAAGAATAAAATACAGCACCCGCAGTGGCTGACCTACAGCACAATGGCCCGGCCGTGGCCGCCCACACAGCATGAACCCCGCAAGCCTCTCCTGCGTCCCCTCTACCTGTCCCCGCTGTGACCTGGCCAACATCAGGCACCTCTCATAACACCCATCTGCGGAGCCAATGAGGGGTCCGGACATAAAGAGTTAGTCTGGGGGTGAGGAGGGGACTGTGCGGAGTGGGGCTCATAACTGAGGACACAGAAAAGACTGGCCTAGATAGACCACACGCTAGGAATGAGCGTTCAGAGGGAACCAAGGTGCATGAGTAAAGGAAAGGGTACCACGTGGAGTGCTGAGGAAACTGGGCCGACAAGGTATCCGTGTCCTCACAGGACTGTGGTCTGCTGGGGGAATGGACCAGGGTACCAGCTACCACCTCACAGGATGGTGGACCCCAGCGGAGAGTGAGGGGGATAGAAAGACCAGCCTCAGCCTGGAGGGTGTGTGGGGGGGGAAGAGTAGGTCTCATGCAGAAGGACACAGTGCGGAGGCCAGTTCCTTCACAGACATGGCCGGGTGGTTATGGAATATGCTAGAAACTGGACCACCAAGTGGACTGAGCATTGCTGTTTCAGGAGGAGCACAATGAGATTCAGGGAGGCCAGCGACATGCCCACTTATCCAGCATCACTTCTCTTGTGAACTGTGGCTTCCTTCTAAGCCCCCCTAATGCCTACTGGATGTTGGGTGCTATGTAATTAAACTGTTTTAAAAATTCCCAAATTTCTGTTTTCTGGCACAAAACACCTAGATGTTTGATAAATTCCAGCTATCATGAGACATGTATGGCTGAACTCAAAACAAGAATAGGAAATCTCCAAGGGCAGAAAAAAATAAAAACGAAACTGAAAGCACACAGGGAGGGAATAGAGTGTTGGCATTGCTTATTGCTTTGAGGACCAAAGCCCGTGCCAGAAACCCACATTTCTGTAGAATGGAGACTGGGTGCTGGGCCCATGCAAACCGGGTATGATAGAAAACCTCAGGGCTGGCTTTTATCCACATTTCTCCCCTTCTTCCTAGAAACACTCTGAACTATGTGTTCCTCACTTGGGCAGGTAAGTGGAGGCACATGAAGGCCCTCAAAGAAAGCATGGCTGGGCAGAAAACCTGCCCATTTAAAAAAAAACAAAAAAACAAACAAAAAAAAATGCTCTGAGAGGCTAAGTGTCTCCTAGGGGGCTGTAGCCACCAGCTTGCTCTCAAATAGATCTGGAATTTGAAGCTACATCGTTCCCCATGACTGGGCATCCCCAGGACCTGTGTGGAGTGAACCAAGAGTGAAAAGCCATTTTAGAGACAATTAGGGAAAAAGCTCAATGGATGGGTTAAACAGTACACTGGACACAGCTGAAGAGAGAATTAGCAAACTGTACTACAGAGCAGAGGAAATCACTCTGAATGCAGTACAGAAAAATACAGGATATTAAGGAGTTATACATTATAAATGTAATAATAGCATTGTGGACATTTTGAAAGTCTTTTTGTATGTTTTCTAAAAAACATTACTATAGCCTATTTTAAAAATTAATAATGAAATTAAAGTAGCTCCGGGGCGCCTGGGTGGCACAGCGGTTAAGTGTCTGCCTTCGGCTCAGGCCGTGATCCCGGCGTTATGGGATCAAGCCCCACATCAGGCTCTTCCGCTATGAGCCTGCTTCTTCCTCTCCCACTCCCCCTGCTTGTGTTCCCTCTCTCGCTGGCTGTCTCTATCTCTGTCGAATAAATAAATAAAACCTTTAAAAAAAAAGAAATTAAAGTAGCTCCAGGTTGGAAATATTCTCTAGCACCAAAGAAAAGCAAATGTAAATCTTCTCTAGAAAAAAACATCCTTAATGCAGAATGTCAGGTTTCCACAGATTAAATTCAACAATACATGCGTTCATAGTTAAAAAGTTACTGTACATAGAAAGAAATAAGCCACATAGAGAAAGAGTCAAAAAAACCAACTTTAAACTTTCAGATACTGAAAAAATTAGAAATGAAATGTTAAAAGAAATAAAAGATGTATTTAAAATAAGCAAAGACTGGGGGGCGCCTGGGTAGCGCAGTCGTTAAGCGTCTGCCTTCGGCTCAGGGCGTGATCCTGGCGTTCTGGGATCTAGCCCCACATCAGGCTCCTCCACTGGGAGCCTGCTTCTCCCTCTCCCACTCCCCCTGCTTGTGTTCCCTCTCTCGCTGGCTGTCTCTCTGTCAAATAAATAAATAAAATCTTTAAAAAAAAAAAAAATAAATAAAATAAAATAAGCAAAGACTAAGAATTTATTTTAAAAACGACTACACAGATTTTCAAAAGAACCAAGCAGAACTGAAAATGAAACACACTGTTGTTGAAATAAAAAACTCAGTGGCTGGGTTAAACAGTACGTTGGACACAGATGAAGAGAGAATTAGTAAACAGGAATACTGAGCAGAAGAAATTACCCAGAATGTGGACCAGAAAAACAAAAAGATGGAAAATTTAAAAGATAAGGCACATGGAGGATTCGGTAGGGTAATGTACATTTAATCTGAGTTACAGAAGGACATTTAGAAAGAAGGGGAAACCATTTATTTTAAGAGATAATGGCTTATTTTAAGAGATGAGAATTTTCTAGACTAATGAAAGACACAAAAATCACAAATATAGAGAATAATTTACATCAAGTAGATAAGTAAAAAGAAGCTTACAGTTAAACACATACCAATGAAATTACAGAATACAAGAGACAGAGGAGATCTTTAAAAAAAAAAAAAGATTGTATTTATTTATTTATTTTAGAGAGACAAAGGGTGTACAGCAGGGGGAGGGGCAAAGAGAGAGGGAGAGAATCTCAAGCAGACTCTGCACTGAGCACAGAGCCCAACGCGGGGCTCAGTCTCACCACCCTGAGATCATGACCTGAGCCAAAATCAAGAGTCGGATGCTTAACCGACTGAGCCACCCAGGTGCTCCAGAGATAGAGAACTTAAGAGTCAAGGAAAAAGATGGTTGGTTATTTACTTATTTATTGTAGGCTACACTACACTGTTCCTGTGATTTAAATTTTTTTTTTTCTTTTTAAGTAGGCTCCACAACCAGCATGGAGCCCAATGCAGGGCTTGAACTCACGACCTGAGATCAAGACCTGAAATGAGATTAAGAGCTGGACACTTAACCGAATGAGCCACCCAAGTGCCCCATGTCAATTATTTTACAAAATGACAAAAGGTTTGTCAGAGACTTGTCTTTTGATTTGTCAAAACAGACTTCTCAAACAGAGAAGATAGACTATGCTGAGAGAAACAGACTGTCAAAGTAAAATTCTGTAGCCAGCAAAAATTACCTTAGAAGGATGAAGGAAAAATGCAGACGTTTTCAGGTAAACAGAAACTAAGAAAGCTTACTCCCAACACACTCTTACTAAGGAAACTTCTAAATGATGTATTTTAGAAAGAAGGAAACTAATCTGAGAAATAAGGTCTGAGATGCAAGAGAGAATATGTTAAAAGATAAACTGAGGACATAAGAAAATTTTTAAGAGTTTGAGCAAAACTCGACTTGGATCAGGCAGCATCCCACCTAGCAGAGAGAAAGGAGCTCCAAGGAGCTGTATAAAATGAAAGACTTCTATAGGCAGAAGGGAGCAGGAACAAGGAAGCTATACTCAGCGAAAGTGGGTTGCTTATTGCAAAGTTACTCTCCTTTAGGGATGGCAGGGGTCTCCCAGGCATATGACCTAAGCAGCACAGACCAGTCAATTCTTGACTGACTAGTTTACGATTCCCTTTCTGGAAGCGCCGAAACTGTAATTAAGCCAAGTCTTGGTTTGGTGATGTGGGACTAGCATACATGAAGTCCATTTGGGGCCTGTTGTCTTGTTTATACAATCAGTAAGTGAAGAAATTGGTACCTATGGGTAAATCAAAACGAAGAACTATATAGAAACTAATAACACTTAATCTGGGGGCTAAAGATAATGATATAAAAGAGATCTTTGTTTTTCACTTTTATCTACCTAATGACACTAGACGATGATCTCATATAAACTGAGGGGGGAAAGAATTGGATAAGGGTATTAGATCTTGCACTGGGGGGACAAAATGTAGAGATGTTGATTCAATTTAGATTTTTTTTTAAGACCAATGCAGGACTTGAACTCACAACCCTGAGAACAAGACCTGAGCTGAAATCAAGAGTTGGTCGCTTAACCAACTGAGCCACCCAGGCGCCCCTAAATTTAGATTTTTTAACGTTAAATTTCCATGGTAAAATTTTAAGGGTAACCATTGAAAGTACAGAAATAGAATGCATAACTTTCCAACCATTTAAGGGCAGTTAGTGGAATAAGGGAAAAGTGAAAAACAAAATGCCATTTTATTGTTCTGATTCTAAACCTATCCGGCAAGAAATTTGGTATTGGCCCAACTTTTTACAAAGTAGCTGTTTATGGTGGTAAGAACTTCTGTGACTACAGAAACCATGCTAGCCATGATCGATAGGACTTCATCCTCCCTTGCATTTAAGAAACATCTGGCTGGGGCGACTGCGTGGCTCCGTTGGCTAAGCGTCTGCCTTCGGCTCGGGTCATGACCCCAGGGTTCTGGGACGGAGTCCCGCGTCGGGCCCCCTGCTCAGTGCTCTCTCTCTCTCTGACAAATAAATAAAATCTTTAAAAAAAAAAAAAGCAGCATCTGGCTGATGGACAACAAACAGATACCTGCATTCTGCGTGACATCAAATACACGGACCCGCCTACAACCTGACGGAATCCCGTGAGTGTATTACGATTCTTCTGCGTGCATCCGTTTCTATTCCCGTCTGTCAAAGACAGCACAGCCGTTATGAAAAGGAGACTTGAGTATAAAACCAAAACAATGCGAGGGACCACCACGTTCACCTTCATGGAGCACGCGACATTCCCCGATGTTTTTAACAGACTTCCTCTAGCGTGTGTATAGAGGGTAAAGTGCCACTGAGTTAGTACCTTACGTGCACAAAGAGCATGATACACCCACCATCTTGACGATTCTGATCTTACGAGAAGGGAACGATCGGAGATTTTAAAATCCTCAGAAATGAAAAAAAGGAAAAGCAGAAAGAAGACATTGAATCAAAAATTAAAAATCTCCCAAGAAAATGGAATAAAACATGGGGCGCCTGGGTGGCACAGCAGTTAAGCGTCTGCCTTCGGCTCAGGGCGTGATCCCGGAGTTGTGGGATCGAGCCCCACATCAGGCTCCTCCGCTATGAGCCTGCTTCTTCCTCTCCCACTCCCCCTGCTTGTGTTCCCTCTCTCGCTGGCTGTCTCTATCTCTGTCAAATAAATAAAATCTTAAAAAAAAAAAAAAAAAAGAAAATGGAATAAAACGAAAGCATCAAAGAGAGGAGAGAAGAGGGAAGAACAATTAGAGGCCTGGATTGATTTAGGAAGTCCAGTATTCAAACGACGGGGAGTTCTACGGGAGGATTAAGAAACCCGAGGAGCATGGCATGGTGACTGTGTTGACAACACGGTGTTGTATACTTGAAAGTTGCTAAGAGAGCAGATCCTCAATGTTCCCACCGTAACCGCCACCACCGCCACCAGCATCACAACAGAATGGGATTCGGTGAGATGAGGGAGGTGTTAACGAACGGTGGTAATCATTTCACAAGACACACATGTATCAAATCATCATGGTATACACCTTAACCTTACGCAATCCTGTCTGTCAATGACTGGGGGGAAAATTTAAAAAGAAAATGAGCAAATCGGAATCAAGACCGATATTACATTCAGATAAAGCTTCAATGTAAACAATAAACAAACGGGTCCGGGGGGGGGGGGTTTACTGGAAAGTTCTAGCAAACGTTCAGGACTAAGCATAGGGTACGGGGCTGGGGCGGCCCCACCTCTTCTGCTGCAGAGCCTGCTCCAGGATATCGTGCTTGTCCCGCAGCAGCCGGTGCAGGTGCCGCATCTCCTGCCGGTACTGGGCGGTCCGGCTAGCGAAGTCTTCCTCCTGCTCCATCAGCCGGTGACTCATGTCATCCACTTTCAGTGCCGCCTGCTTCTTGTACCCCTGGGGGGGAGGCCCTGTGTGAGCGAGGGGATGCTGCCCGCGGCCCAGGGGATGGCTTCCCGGATGCATACCCTCCCCACTTGGGTGATCAGAGCCCGTGGTGAGTAAACCGTGCATAAGTCTGATCTGGGAGGGCAAGTCTGGATCATAAAAGTCATAGAAAGTAAACAAACAAACAAACAAACAACTGTCAAGTATAATAAAACCAAATTTCTAATTTGCATCAGGCCTAGTTTTTTATATGCTACAAATAAAAACAGACCAACCTGGCAAGGTCTGTCACACTCTCTTGGTAAACAGAGGACAGAGACAAAGGCCTGGTTCCTTTATTTTCCTTCAACATTTTCACTGGATAGTATTTAAGGTATGACTTCCCTCTGAGCATTTCTAAAGCCGGTGTTACATAGCTTCTAATTTGTACCTGACACAGATTCCATTCCATTTAGAAGTCCAGAGTCTCTCATGGTTTGTCTCCCTCTCTGATTTCTCCCCATTCGGTTTTCCCTCCCTTCCACTCTGGCCCCCCCCATGCTATTCCTTATGTTCCGCATAGGAGTGAAACCATATGGTAACTGTCTTTCTCTGCTTGACTTAGTTCACTTAGCGTAATCCCTCCAGTTCCATCCACGTCGATGCAAATGGTAGGTATTCGTCCTTTCTGATGGCTGAGTCATATTCCTTTGTATACATGGACCACGTCTTCTTTATCCATTCGTCTGTCGATGGACATCTCAGCTCTTTCCATAGTTTGACTATTGTGGACGTTGCTGCTATGAACATTGGGGTGCAGGTGCCCCTTCTTTTCAGTACATCTGTACCTTTGGGGTAAATACCTGGTAGCACAATTGCTGGGTCACAGGGTAGCTCTATTTTTAATGTCTTGAGGGACCTCCACACTGTTTTCCAGAGCGGCTGCACCAGCCTGCATTCCCACCAACAGTGTAAGAGGGTTCCCCTTTCTCCACATCCTCGTCAACATTTGTTGTTTCCTGCCTTAATCTTTGCCATTCTAACTGGTGTATCAGTTCCGTTTAGAAACTGACAATTTTACGTTCCCTCTGACCAAACAATTGGTTTACCTCATAGTTTTTACATTTCCAGGTAAAAGAATTTTTTTTTTTTGCTTTCTGATTGTTTATTAATCATCATCAAATGTGCCTTATTTCTACTCTAGGGGTTATTTTTCGAGCTAATCTACAACCAATCTTTACACACACACACACACACACACACACACAAACCTTATAGATTAGGTTGTTAAATCTTCTCTATCCCTAGTTACTTTTGTTTAATCTCTTGATCTGTCTTGGACCAAGAGAAGATTAAAGCTCCTATTATTACTGTTTCTATTTCCCTTTGTATGTCCTATAGTTTATAGATGTGCTGTGTTTATTTAGTGCAGAGATATTCCCGGCTCTTATATACTATTAATCGCAGTCTTTAACATTATGAAGGCTCCTCCCTTTTTTGGTTCATTTAGTGCTTTTGGCCTGAACTCTATCTCAGCACATGTAAAGGCTGCAACTTTGCTTTCTTTGTCTGCATAAATCTGGATTATCTTCACTCACTCTTTCACTCTTCAGCTTTCTGAGGCACTTTGTTCAGACTGTCTCTGGCTCTATCACGGAATTCCGTTTGTTTCATTATCAATCTGTTTTCTTTTAATGTGTGAATTAAGCTCATTTCTATTTGGTCTCAATTTCGTTATTTTGTTTTATCCACATACATTTTTAAAGACCTGAATGTAGTCCGTTTTCTCTCGTCTTTTCACTGTTGTAATACTAATAATTAGGAATGGATCTCTCTTGATTATCGTGGTGACTTCTATTCTCATGCCTTTGTATTACATGTCCTTAGGCCTCTCATTTATCAAAAGCAACATAATGTTAGCTCACAACAACCTTTTCTTGCCCTACTTAAATATGCTAAAGCTTTCCTACTTGATTTTTTTGCTTGAAATGATATCCTTTGAACTCTTAGTTATGACATAGGACGCAATCAGCTGGTTTGTTCTACTTTCTACTTTCCTACCTCCTTGACCTGTCAGTTTGTCCTTCCTTGTCTTCATTCCACATTGTCAGAAAACATGCACCTTTTATTCCATCAGCCTCATCCCTGCTTCGCTGGAGTCTTTTCCCAGTTAAATATATCCTTTGCTCACTACCAGTACTTTTCGGAAATTTGCCCAATTGTTTCTTGATTGGCTGAACTCAAGTTGATTAATCTTCAGGTGAAATTTATGGAAAAAGTACCCGGAGTTCTTACATGGTCAAAACTGTCTGAAGAGTAGCTTGGTTGGATGGAAACATCCTTGGCTCATACTCTTTCCTCGAATATTTATAGAAGGCATTGAACTGCTCTCTGGCATTCAGTATTGCTGTGGAGAAGTGGGGTTTGTTTTCTTGTTTCTCTCTCTCTCTCTCTCTCTCCCCTTCTCTCCCTTCCGATTTTATTTATTTATTTATTTATTTGAGAGAGAGATAGCTGGGGGGAGCAGAGGGAGAGGGACAAGCAGACTCTGCACTGAGCGTGGAGCCTGATGCGGGGCTTGATCCCATGACCCCAAGATAACAACCTGAGTTGAAACCAAGAGTTGGATGCTCAACCGAGCCACCCAGGTGCCCCTGTCTACATATGGATTTCTTTTTCTTTATCCTACCTAGATTGTAACAACTAAGTGTACTTGAAGATTAAACTTAACCATATCCTCACTGACTTTAAAACTGTCGGAAATAAAATTCCCAGAAAACTACGATGTCTGCTAGGACTCTCTAATGACATTTTAGAAGCCGACACAACTCCAAAAGCTATCTGGTTAAATTAAATCATTCCTACCACCTGAAGCCACAGGGTACGTTGCCCTGAGTTCTGGGCGGAGGACGCACGCAGCATTTTCAACTTTCCTTTTAGCAAAGCAACCCTTTAGGCACCACGCCTAAAAGCCCATATTTGGGAACAGGACTGGAGCAGCTCTGGCCCACAGGAGGAGTGAGTTCCCCGGACCTGTGGTGGGAACATCCCTCACCTCAAAGACCACTGCCCATTATCAGTGCGAATAGTGATGTGCTGGTGGGTAGGCCAGTTCGAGAGAGGTGCTCTTCCCTGGGGAAGGCCCAGATCCAGGCAGATTCCAGAACAGGGTAAGGACAGCTCAGGGATGTTGCGTGTGGCAGATCTTACTGGAAACCAGAAAGCCCCTCAGCAAGCATCCCTGTCTGTACCACTTGAAAACCATGATGAACGGCTATGTGGCTTCCAAAAACCTGGTGTTTGTGTTATTTGGGCAATATTCAGGAAACATCGGGGGGCAAAGTCTATACTTTGCATTAGGTCTGAGCAATTAGAAGTTGAATTTTATTTCACTTTTAAAAAATAAATAATTTCGGACTTATATTCCCTAAAACAAAGTCATGATATATTTACATACATACATACACCTGCTGCTCACCCAGCAACACACTTATGTACACAGAGCCAGCTGATGTTTCGTGTCTTAGTTTGTTAATTTCCCAGCACATAAATATCATCGATCAATTTCTCCACGTGTCAGGCCCTTTTAATCATCCTCCGGCAGAGGTCCTAGATCTTACTCGCCACCCTAGAGCTACATGCTCTCACAGACCTTCCCCTTTAAAACCCACAGGTTCCCTGCCTCCCCCCAGGGCTCTAGCCTGCCCGCACCCCTGCTCCTGCTCCGGAGAAGTCCGTCTGGCTGGTGAGGCTGTGCACGCAGGTGCGGAGGCCAGCAGATGTCGGGGAGGTTGGAGGTCAGGTGAGGGAGGTGGCCTAGGGGAGGAGAGTTGGTACCCTGACAACAGTTTTCTTGGGCAGAGAAACCAGAGGGTGCAATTAGGATTAAGCTAGAGAGGAAAGGGTCAAGCCTGATCCGCAGCTGAACCAAAGAATGCTGGACTTGAGCATAAAGCCTGCACATTAACTTCAGGATAGAGGCCGGAGACTTTTCCATAGCTTTTTTAAAATTTTCTTTCAAACAGCCGCATGGTATCTTATCGTGCAGGTAAACCGGTTTGTTTAATGCGCGGATTGGTGCTCTAAGCAATACCGCTTCACCCTGAGGATGACGAGTGACACACGCACGCACCATGAGTCACTTTCTTAAACGCGGAAGTCTGACGCTGCAAGCCGCTGCTTCCGTTTGAAAACAGAAACCTCTGAGGCTAACGGCCACTTACCTCGACTTTTTCTTCTAACCTTCCCAAACGAATACTGCCTTTCATGATTTTGTTGAGAACTCCATGCTTCTCACTTTCTAAACATTTAGCCTCAGGAGAAAAGTGAAAAGAAAAATAAGGGGCTCTGAGTTTAACGGAAAAATTAAAATAGCAATTCTTCTGCCAAGAACATTACTCCTGATACATAATCTCCATTCTGCCACTCGTGCGGCCCACCACCCTGCCTGCCTCCCACTCCTGTGTGAGAGAGGTGGACAGAACTTGGGCCAGTAGCTGAGGAGGGGTGAGCACCCAGAACAGCAGGCCGGGTGCCCCTCCTGGGCACCATCAGAAGATGGAGCCCCCCAACCAAGGGGAATGTGTTGTAAGGACTTCCAGCACACTTCTCTCTTCCTCTGGAAGACAGCATTCCTTCAATCGTATCCAAGGAATACGTGCCAAGATGCAAATAAACTTTTAGCTCGACTACTTGGGTAATTACAAAATTAAGGATAACGTGAACGCACAATGCCATTCACCAAGCCAAATGTGACGGCGTCACATCCAAGAGGGATGTCATTTGAAGCTAAATGATTTAGATTAATAGCCACGTGGGACATGAATTGCTACACACTGTAAATTTTTTCAAATGCTAAAATTAAAAAAGCAAAGATGAGCATTCCTTCTAAGGCAGGCCAGGAAGACAATTTGATTTCACTTGATTTCCTTCAGAAAGGAAAAATGAGACACAGGAAGTTAAATAACTTGCCATAAGTCACACAGAAAACCCATCCTAATGGTGGGATTAGAAATTAAGATGGCACTTTTGGGATACCTGGGTGGCTCAGTTGGTTAAGTGTCTGCCTTTGGCTCAGGTCATGATCCCAGGGTCCTGGGATTGAGCCCCGCATCGGGCTCCCTGCTCAGGGGGGAGGCTGCTTCTCCCTCTGCCTGCCGCTTTCCCTGCTTGTGCACTCTCTCTGACAAATAAATAAAATCTTAAAAAAAAAAAATTAAGATGCCACTTTCAATAAATTAAGGTCTAGGAGACCAGGACAGGGTAAGGTTGGGATGCTTGGCCCATAGTCCCAGGGCAGGGCAGAGGCAGCCAGTACTACCGCTGGACCCCAGCTAGAGGGGCTGACCTTGGGGCTCCCGGGTGCAAGGAGCTTGCAGGGGCAAGGGAACAGCAGTGTCAGTATACACACAGAAGTCCCTTGTAGTGGGCAGAGGTAAGGTGGAATGAAAGCAGCTCCCCCACATCTGAGGGGTCTAAGGATTCTGAACCCGAGCCTCACTTACAGGCCATAACAACAAAGGTCAAGGCAGGAGGAGAGAACACATTTCATTGACAGATTGTTGGCTTAATTTCTAACTTCTAAGTATTTGGACAAATAGTATATGGCTCCCATTTATATTCCCATCCTGGGCCCACAAATACGAGGGGTGGGCCTAAGAGAGAGTGTTGAGGGTTGGGGAGGATCTCAATTTCATCGTGGAAACCTGGGAGCTCACCGGCCCACATGGGAGGTACAGGGCCTGCCTCCTGGGGGAGCCCGCGTGCGCTGCCCTGCAAACAAACGGGCCTCGCGCTTACAGTGGTACTGACACGTGGCAGCGGGGTGCCCATGAATGTCTGCTTAGACGAATGAGCCGTTTGGCACGTCCCATTTTTGAGCAAGCCTCTGCTTTGCACTCTTGCCATTCCCATGGGTAAGCCCAGCAGGCACGGCAGAAGGGGACAAGGGTGCTCGGCACTGCTACAGAGAGCACCCGAGTCCAGCACAGGTTAGGGTGGTGACCTCCCAGGAGGGGGGCTGCCAGGGGAGGGGGGGTGCAGCCTTAGTCTCCTACCACGCTGTGTCTGAGTCACATTGCTTCTAAAAGACCCGGGAAGGACTTAGAGATCACCAGTAACATGTAACCACACTCCTGCCAACAACTATTATCGTTAAAAAAAAAAATTTTTTTTTTGTGGTGAACTTGTAAGTACAGAATGGTGTCTCAACATTGGTTTAATTAGCATCTTTTATTACAATAAGGGGCACATTTCCCCCCACGAGCTGTGTGCTATTTATATTTCCTCTTAGGTAAACAATAGCTAAAAGCCTATGTCCACTTTCCTATGGAGGAGCTTAAAGTCTTCCTAGCAGATGTGAATAAGCCTGCGCCAAATCCTGACAGACTCCCCACACCATCATCTGGGAGAAGGGCTGAGTGACTCCAAGTGTGCCAATTTCCAACTGTCCCAGGAGGTCCTCTGCTCTCCTCCGTCATGACAAGCACTCCGTTATTACTTCTAATCCTATGCTACCAGAGATTTGCAACATTGCTTAGACAAACGTTTAAATGTATGGAAATAGCAACAGGGGCTCAAAGCTGAAAAATCATAAAGTGCAAGTAAGCAAGAAGACTGCTTTTTAATTGCTTGTAATTTCACCACTTGGAGATATCGTTACATAACTCCTATTTTGCGGCAAATTCTATCGGGCTTTTCTACTGCGTCCAGCTTGGCAGAGTCTGTCTTCTTTCACTGCGCAGCCCTATGGCTGACACCTTTTAAACTCATTGTGGAAGGGGCGCCTGGGTGGTTGTCAGTTGAGTGTCTGCCTTCGGCTCAGGTCATGAACACAGGGTCCTGGGATTGAGCCCCACATTGGGCTCCCTGCTCAGGGACGAGTCTGCTTCTCCCTTTGCCCCCCCGCCCCCCCGCTCGTGCTTGCTCTCTCTCTCAAATAAATAAAATCATAAAAAAAAGAGAAACGTGAGGATTAAACTGTTTAAAAAAAATAAAATAAAATCAGTGTGGAAATGCCAAGAATCATGTCGGTGGCATCGCTCCTGCTGGCGGGGCAGTGCTCCGTCATCTAGGCCCAGCGATGATCCCCTTGGTTCTGTCCTTGGGACCAGGGCTGCCAGAAGCAACATGGGCTGAACTCTATTTAACCTGCCTATGGCTCTGGTTCATCTTCAGACAGGAAACACACTGAGTTAGCTTTACGGACAGAATATGAAGATGCATGGGTAATAAACACCTGACGACCACTGCTCTATTTGGTTAAATGGACTAATTCCATTAGTTTACCTTCTAAAATTTCATTTACCATTATTTAAAAGTCTGGGTTATTTGTCTTTCAAAAATGTTTTTCCTCCATGGTTCAAAGCTAACATTTTGGAGAATCTGAAAATGTGTAGTTAAAACTTAAAAAGATGAAGCTTTTTATGGATAATTTTGTAATGAAAATGCTCTTAAAAAAATTTATTTTAGAGAGAGAGACAGGGAGAGAGAGCGGGGGTGTGGGGCAAAGGGAGAAGGAGAGAGTGAATCTCGAGCGGACTCCCCACTGAGCGTGGAGCCTGACTCGGGGCTCGATCCCAGGACCCCGAGATCATGACCTGTGCCGAAATCAAGAGTCGGATGCTCAACCGACTGAGCCACCCAGCTGCCCCAAGAAAATGCTCTTAAAATTACGTTTGCATATTAATTTTCAGTGTACTCGAAGAAAGTGAGGGAGCTTACCAAATACTTAAGATTGTCGCGTTCCTGGGTTACATTCTCGGCCAGGCCAACAAGATTTGCCAGGTACTGGTGAGCGGACATTTCGTTCTCCATGGCTTTTTCCACTTGCTTTTTGAGAACATCAATTCTCTTTTGAGACCTCCTAGAGAGTTTCCCCAAATGGTGGAACAAAAAACTCATTAGCCTGAATGGCTGGGACATAGTGAAAATCTGCATCGTCAAAATAGCAAGTATGTTAGCATTTAAATGTATTCTTCGCCAACCTAAATCTTCTATTAAGTTTCAGGGTGAGAAGAGGTAAATGGGTTTAAATTTAAGTGAAGCATAATTATCGACTCCAAGCCAAGTCAACAGGAATCACAAAATGCTTAAGGCAGTTAATAGGCTATTTATGTATTATTCCATTCATTTTTGGGATCGTGTTCTAAAAGATGGTTTTGAAAAAGGAATCCAGTTACCCCAAAGCCAACTTTTGGGAAACGTGTAGGAAAGAACTTCTAGGACTTCCAGAGTCTTAGGGTCATCATTGTGACTATCAACTATATTGAACTATAAACTTGAGAAATGTTGGCTAATGCTGGTCAACAGACAGCCTTTACCGTACTTTTGATACCCAGTAATCTCAATGATCCTTTTCCATTTTACGGCCAATATTAGAAAAAGAAAAGACAAAGAAAACAAAACAGAAGATTTAATTTTCTCTTTTTAATACTAAAAAAAACAAAAAACAAAAAAACAAAAAAACCCACCCCCCAAAACAAAAAAACCAAACTAGCTTAAGAAAAAATAGATAAAAACCTATTTATTTTCTGGGCCCTGTCCAGTTCGGCTCCCAGCGCTTGGTTTTTCGCTGCCAGACTGTTCTTCTCTACGAGCAGGCTCTGCTTCTGCACTTGCAGCAGTGCCAACTTCCCCAACAACTCTTCCATCTCGGCACCTCCGTTCTCCTCTTCCTCCTGCAGCCGGCTAGCAGGCAAAAACATCACAGGCTTGGATCTGGCACACCGAAGCCAACACCAGGCAGCCGCTGCCAGACAAGCAAGGGGCAGCCCAGCCCGCCAGCCCGTGGGGGTCTGTGGAAGGCCCCCCGTGGAAACGCTGCTCATCTCCCCACCCCCAAGGGCCTGGGATGGAACTCCCGGGGGCTGGGCACACAATTTTTTGAGGATAACGATCTAATGCTTTTTCCTGCTCATAACTGTTGCTTATGCCTTTGTATAGATATACTTATTTGTACCCTATATTCCTTCCAGAAAGAACTTAAGACCACTTCATTGATTTACATAGTTATAACTGCCTCCCCCAAATCCTAATGCTAGACCGAATTCTATGTCATACTAAAAGTAATTCTATGTTTTTATGATAACAGCAACAAAAGAACAAGGAAGGCATACAATTTCAACACGCAGTTCTGGCAAAATGGTGCTTGAGAGGGGAGTTATTTCTTCACTGGCTCTCTTGGTCAGCTCTCAGGTAATAACCAGAACTGAACAGGCAGAGTCATGCGCACAGAGGCTGCCCAGTTCTGAGCGGAGGGTGTCTCTGGGTACCGCGTGGGCCTTACTTCCGAGGCTTGCTGGCCGGCGGATGGGCGCAGGTGGCCTGTGTGTGGGTCTGTCTCACTTGTCAGGCAATTTTCAGTGACTTCGGCCTGGGCTGGCTCCCTGAACACCCCAGTAGGGATTTTCCAGATAGTTTCCATTACTTTCTGGTTTACTAGTTTTAATTAGTCAAAGAGTGCAGAACATACCTAGATAAAAACCATGAAACTGGGATTTTTAATTTATCTTCTTTCTTCACTGTCTTTTGATTTGAGAATTTTCTTTAAATGTAGTTTTGCCAAAGTAACGGACTCAACCTGGTATCAACTCAATCACTGAAGAAAAGTTCACAACGAAAAGCAACTAGGGGCTATGGAGAATGTTGGGAAAGCATCGGTGGGCCAGCACAGTTACCTCAGAGAACAACACGTCGAGATCTAGAAGACGCACTTACCCCAGGGCCCAAAGTGCCACCTCTAAATACGTANGTAGGGAAACTGACGACACATTCCCGAAATCTTACTGTGGCATGACTTGATGGAGCAAACTCATTAACTATTTATACTTCCATTGAGGTAAGTAAAATGTAAAGTAAAATACCACCAGGCAGAAGCTAAAAGAATAAACTCTAAGAGCTATTTCAACATGGAGAGATGCTTGAGAAATTTGAGTGTAAAAGGTCAAGATACTCAAAGCGTGAATTCATTCATATAAACTTAAGACACACCAAAAAAATGCCGTGTGTCATTTATGGAAACGTATGTAGAAATAAAAAACAGATTGGAAATGTAATTCCAAGTTTGTGGTAGTGATTCCTTTCACAAAGCCGGGATAAATATTGGACTAAGGAGAGTGGGTTAAAAAGGACTTCAGGCGTATTTCTAACAATATATTACTTAACAAAGTAGGTAAAACAATTCATTTTAAACAAAGAGGTAAAACAAAGAGGTAAAAACAATTCGTTAAAAAAAAAAAGTTAACAGTGAATAGCTGGTGGGAGAAATAGTTCCTTCCTTCCTTTCCTTCTTTCTTTTTTTCTTTATAGATTTTTAAGTAATCTCTGCACCCAACATGGGGCTCAAACACACAACCCTGAGATCGTCGCACACCCCACTGACTGAGCCAGCCTGGTGCCCCAAAATAGTTGCTTCAAAAAAAATGTTTTTTAATAAAATGTTTCCTATTCTACCCCTTGGGCTCCCCAGAGGAAACCCGTCCTGATCACTTTTGAATTTAGTTCTTTTGGTAAAAAGCCATGATTTAAAATTTTTTAAATTGTGAAATACACATATAAAAAAGTATATAAAAGATAAATTCATGTTTTAACAAATAATTATTATAACGAACCCTCATATAATAACCATTTGGTGAAGAAACAGAACATCTTTGAAAAAACCCTTTCTTTACGAGTTTTTATATCTCCGGCGCCTGGGTGGCTCAGTTGGTTAAGCATCTGCCTTTGGCTCAGGTCATGATCCCGGGGTCCTGGGATCCAGCCCCGAGCTGGGCTCCCTGCTCAGCGGGAAATCTGATTCTCCCTCTCTCCCTGGCTTGTGCTCTCTCTCTCTCTCTTTCTCAAATAAATAAAATCTTAAAAAAAAAAAAAAAGAGATAGAGAGTTTTTACATCTGGGAGCACGTGGGTGGCTCTGTCAGTTAAGCGTCTGCCTTCTGCTCAGGTCATGATCCCGGCCGGGGTCCAGGGAATCGAGTCCCACATCGGGCTCCCTGCTCAGCGGGGAGCATGCTTCTCCCTCTGCCTCTCCCCAGCTTGTTCTTTCAAATAAATAACATCTTCAAAAAAAAATTTTTTTTACATCTAGATTCACGGGCAAAAAGGAAAAGTAATTTTTCCTTTCTTATAATTGTTGGGTTTTGATATCAAGGTGACACTGATCTCATACAATGAGTTAGGCAGCATTAACTCCTTTTCTGTTCTTTAGAAGGGTTTATGTAAGACTGGATATTTCCTCCTCGGGTATTTTTAGAACACGCTGGTGAAGTTATGTAGGCTTATAGTTTTCTTCAAGGAATGATCTTTGGATTCTATTTCTTTAATGATTAAAGGAATATTCAGGTATTCTTTTTGAGTCAGTTTTGGGACGTTATGTTTTTCCAGGAATGTCACTATGTCGCCTGAATTTTCAAGCGTATTGACAGGAACTTACTCTATTTCTGGTGCGCACACATTTAAACGAACATCTACTTGGTGGACTAAGCCTTCTCTACCAACTGATTCTCTTCGTTTAGTGTTTTTTACCTTGTCATCGGTCTTGCCAGATATGAATGGAACTTAAGCACCTCTCATTTGGTTTGCATCTGCCCTTTCACTCGGGACCTGTCCGTGTGTTTCTGATCGACACGCGCAGCGTAAAGGCAACACAGAGCTGCTGTGGCGAGTTGAGCTGCCCCGCCCCACGGTGTCTTTGCCGTGGAAGCCCCCGTGTGCGGCCTGCACGGGGCCTCGAGCTGACGCGAGCCTCCCGCTCACAGGACTTCGGTCACAGCCCACACAGTCACAGGTAAACGTAAATTCCTGGTGTGACTGCTCTGTGTGATGAGCATTCTTCCCCACCTCCGAGGGCCTTGCCCTCACTGCCCCATAGGTAAGAGGCCCGGAAGTTTGCTAAAACCCTGCTCTTTGGACCCTCATGTGCCCCAGACACCCTGCCTGGACATCCCCACGTGGCCCCTCCCGGTACCTGTGGGTTACAAACTTCTCTATTTCACTGTCCCTTGTGGTCTTACTGTGGTCGCCATCCAACACCCCGGGGCTCTACCTAACATACGTTACTTTAACGTTTAGCCTCTTTAGCGTTACCTATTCCTGATATATTTTAAATTTCTTCATTTTGTGTTTTTTATTTTACCACTTGTCCTATCTTTTCTTGCCCTCATTTAGACTGATTTAAAAAAAAAATCATTCTTTCCCTATACTAGTTTAGAAGTTACAGACATTCTCTTTCCACAAATTTCGAGTGTATTTTCAAACTATAAAGTGAATCAACACCGTCCTCCTCTCTGGAATGATATAAAGACTTCAGAAGACAAACTCCATTGACCCCTTTTCCGATTATCTGCGATTGTTGCTGTGCATTTGAATTCGATGCATTTTTAAATCCCAAAAGACATTATTATTGTTTTATGGAATCAATGGTCATTTACATTTATTTACGTATTTACTGTGTCTTTTTTACTCTAGTGTACCTTGCCTCCCATACATCCAACACTGAATTATGTCCCTCTTTGAGAACTGCCTTTAATGTGGGTCTGCTGGTGGTGGTACTCAGTTTGGGTTTGAAAATATCCTTATTTTGACTTCATTCCGGAAAGGCATTTTCTCCAGAATCAAATTCTGGCTCGGCAGGGATTCTGGTTGTTTCCCAGCACCCTTGAAGCTAGCATGCCAGGGACTGGCATGTCCCATTACTTGTTAAACACCCTGTTGTTGCCGCGCTCCCTGGAAGGCCATCTGTCCTCTGCTATTTCACAAAGACGGCTCTTCATTGACCCAACTGTAAATGGGCCAGCCCAACCCACGTACTGTGGACTGCCTTCAGTCGGGGAAGACGCCCCACTGACGTATCTCTAACCACTGCTGATGAAATAGACCCCTCTGCTGCTTCCCGTCTGTGAGCTACTGACACCGCGACCTTGGAACACTGCACACCATCCTACGGATCCTTGCTTCTGCCCATTTCGCAGCTCGCTAATTCGCCACCCTGCTGTGTCTCATCTTCAGTGAAGCCCACCCAGTGAGTTCTGAATCTAGGTTCTTGTATTTTTCAGCTCTGAACGTGGTTTCCTTTTCAAATCCAGTATCGTTATGTCTTATAGTTCCCTGAAGACACTTCGGAGCCCTTCATTTCGGTAAAGCCTAAGGGCCACCGGTTGTTCTACAGGCTTTGGCTGCTAATTCTCAGATCTGGACTCTTGATTATTATTTGCTACTTCCGCTGGTTCCCAGGCACTGTCTGTCGGTCTGGTTTGCTTTGTGTCCTGAACACTATCCTTGAAACGTTTTTAGGAGTAAAGAGCCTTCCTCCAGAGAGGACTGAGGGCTGGTTGGTTCCGAGTTCACCTTACCCTGAGGATGAAGCCCTCCGGAGTCCCCGCCCACGATTTATTTGAAGGTGATGGGCTTGTCTCACCACTCTTGGTCCACTGATCTTTCATGTGGGTGTATCTGGGTGTGGGTCTTTTTCATTCACTATACCAGGTACTCTGCAGGTCCTAGCAGTCAAGGTCTTCGGAGACCTGGAAATGCCCTTCGACTAGTCATGTCTCCCTTCCCATGTTCTTTAAGCTTTCTTTCTGAGATGCCTGACGATCTGAGGTTGGACTTCCTGGACAGGTCTTCCGTCCACTACCTTCTCTCCATTCCCAATCGTCTGTTTCCTTATACTCTAGCAGAATTGGCCAATTTGTCTTTTAGCCCTTCTACTGAATTTTCTTTAGATTCTGGTAATCACTTCTAATCTTGCTCTTAAGGACTGTACTTCTTTATGCCACTGTGTTCTCTGTATTCTCAGTTATCTATAGTATCTGTTGTCTCTGAAGCGAATTTCTGTGCTTATGTAGGTCTTCCTCTTTTATTGAGTTTTTTCCCCATTATACCCAATGATCCTTGTCGTTTGTTCACATCCAGGAGTCTGTTCTTATTTTAGGATGAAGGACTTGGCATTTGGTGTGTATTATGTAAGGAGACTGCCTTTCTGCCCTGGCACCCCCCTGAGCAGGCATATCACGGACTGCTGATCAGGACTCTGTCTACACAGATGAGTTATGTGAACAGTCGGCTTCACTTTAGAATAGCCCCCCCAAAAAAAGCCAGAATAAGGAAGGCTTTCCTTGTGTAGAAACCACTAGTCACCCCAAACCCTTAGCTCTCCCTAAACAAGTCTGCTAACTTTCTTTAGAAGTGGGGTGACTCCCTGTTTTTCTCCCACCACCCATCCTGGGTAGGCTCAACCTTTGCAAGCAGCAGTAAAAGCAAAGAACAATCGAAGCTTCCAGGTGTGACCACCAGCACAACGGTAAGTCAACTGGACAGCTCACTAGGAAAGTAACCTCCTGCCATTTCTGGGGTCACAATCCCTCCCAGGCAAGGTTGCTGACAGGTACAACAAGCAGACTAAATGGAGAAGCCGCTCCAAATTTACGATCTACACCACCCCACACCTGGCAAGGAGAAACAACACACATGCACCATACCTAGAAGCTCCCTGAGCACAGGTTCAATTTAACCCTTTTCCATATAAACAGAATCTTTTTCCCATGACCTCATCTTTGCCTGTGACACCACTCTTTCCCAAAGTCCTCCTCACGCTCACCCCCATCGTAGGAGCCAGTTCCACAGCTGCTTTGCTGCTCACTAACGACTACGCCTGTACACGTGGCACATCTCTCACGACCCTATCGGTGTGGGAAGGGAGCCCCCATAACGGAAGCACCCAGAGGGCAGGTGCACTGAAGCCTTGCAGCCCGTCGGCTCCCTTCAGCCCAACTCCAAGGAGTCCTTGGCTGACCTCACATCTGTAGTAGTCTCCTTACTCTGTTTTTCTACCAGGTCTTGGTACAGCCTCTATAGCCTGCCCTGAATTCACACATTCCATCTCTGAAGGACTCGTGCCCGTCTTCCCACGGTACTGATGCTCTCACCAATCACTGTGCCTTCCAACAGACAGCCATCAGGGTCAACCCTCTCCACGTGCACTCTGACTCCTCCAGCCTCTACCCCACCTGTCAACTCTGAGCCCAAAGCCTCCCGGCCAAAAGCTGGCACACAGGCTTTCCGTGCCTACTCCAGTTCACTCGCTGCCACAACACTCCTCACCTGATCTCCACTTAGAAGAGATTTGGTGACATGTCTGCCTTTTCAACAACCATGTCTTCCACTGCCTTCCCATTAGTGCCTTCCTTTTTAAGGTTTTTATACCTTCTGTACTCACATCTAGGGGGCCATTAGAATACGTGGTTATGGGGGCGCCTGGGTGATTCAGTCAGGTGAGCGTCTGACTCTTGGTTTTGACTCAGGTCATGATCTCAAGGTCATGAGATGGAGCCCTGTGTTGATTCTTGGGATTCTTTTCCTCCTCCTCTCCTTCCCCCGCTGCCACTCTCCCCTGCTTACTTGCTCGCCCGCTCGCTCTTGAAAGTAAATAAATAGATAAAATCTTAAAAAAATAAAAAAGAACATGTGATGATGACATCCACAAAAAAACATCAGCCACAGGACTGGGGTGTTTGAGAGAAATAAAATCACAAAGATGAACAGAACTTCAAAAAAATTTCCTTCCTCTACTGGGATGGAAAAGTAAAGTACAGGTCTGGCCCAGACAGCATGTCATAGTAGAGTCAAAACACTGGGTTCCAGTAGCTGGAATCACCAGCATTTACTAAAGTCCCAACCTAAGCCCTTCACATGCACCAACTCATTTATTCCCCCACGTCAACCATCTTAGCTGAAAGCCACACCATTTAAAAAATTATTTCCCCCATTACAAAAGTAAGGCATATTCGTAATAGAATACATGTTAAATATTTAAAAAAAAACACAAAGAAAATTTAAATTACCCGTTTTGATGGTTAATTTTACATGTCAGCTTGTCTAGGCTATGGTGCCCAGTTTGTTTCTGGACAAACACTAGATAGATGCTCCTGTGAAGGTATTTTGTAGATGTGATTAACATCTGTAAGCAACTGACTTTAAGTAAAACGTTACCCTTGATAGTGTGAGTGGGCCCCATCTAATCAGTTGAAGGCTTTATGAGCCCAAACTGAGGTTGCCCAAAGAAGGAATTCTGCCTCAAGACTAACACAGAAATCCTGCCTGAGTTTCCAGGCTGGCTGTCCTATGGACTTTCGATTTGCCGGCCCCCGTACTGTGTGAGCCAATTCCTTAAACTCTCTCTCTCTAGAAGTATCTATACACATACCCTACATATTTCAGTTGTTTTCCTAGAGAACGTTGACTACTGATATACACAGAATTTCACCTGCCAAAGAGAATTTCTGTTACTACTTTTCCCTTCTTCCAGTCTTTTTTCTGTGTACTTATGGAATATGTGTGTGTAACCATATACATACAAGTGTGTATATGTATTTACACATACATGCAATTAATTATACATATAAAGACACACACACACACACTAGAATGATCAACTCATCCCAGTTTACCTTGGACTTTCCCAGTTGTAGCACTGGGATTCCCACATCCTGGCAAAATCTCAGTCCCAGGCAAACTGGGATGGTTGGTTACCTTAACACACATACATACATATGCTTTTTTTCTTTTTAAACAAAATTGTGATCATTCTATACATACTGCTTTGTCATCTAATCTCTTCACTTAAAAATATTTTCCCAAACTTGCCAAAAGATTCCTTTGTGACATCCTGTTTAATGGCTGCATTGCATTTCATTTTATGGTTGTATCTTTCATTTAATCTGTTCCCTCGTCCTGGATATCCAGGTTTCCAGTTCTACTACTTTAAATTATCTTTGGGTCTAAAACCAATAAAGGCTGGAAGAGTAGGGGGAAAAGAAATCATATATACACACACACAAAGTGCAGACCGTGGCCCTTAAGGACAGGCATAGTGTCCTTTAGTAATAATAGATTTGCCATTCTCAGTCCCGGACACCTGTGCTGGCGTAGCTAGACGACTCAGAAAAAGATAGGCAACCTCCCCCTCCAGTCCACCTAAAACCACACGCACAGCGATGCGCTCAAACTTCACAAGACATTGTATCCTTACCTTTTTAATTCATTCACAATCAAAGTATGAACGTTCATTGCAATTTTGCCATCCAGCTGTGTCTTTAGGTCCTGGCATTCGGTACGTAAAATTTCCAACTGCTCCTTATTTTCAGTTAGTTCTTTTTTTTGGTTCTGTGTTTTCGTCTCCAGAAGCATTAGTTGTTTAGTCAGTTTAGAAACTGAAAAACAAACGAGATGGAAAAAGACTTGGTACAGAAGACTTAAGAAAACATGATTATTGATTAGTAGGTAATACCAAGGAGAGCCAGCTTATAAATAATCATCTTGAAAAAAAAAAAATCTTTTGGAGATTTGTAAAATGATACCAGAAGCCTTATACTTAGAAATTACTGCCCCTATATTAAACATTCCCTAAATATCGACTTTCTTACTGGGGCTCAGTATGGTGGTATCATTGTTAACATATGATGTTTAATTAAACAAGACAGGATTTTAGCCTTCGAGAAACGGACTTTCCAAAGACTGAAGCCTTAAGTCACACACAGATAGCAGCATCAGGATGTTGTGCCTTAAACTGCAAGATTTTCAAGTTTTTATGGCCCAAGGACAGATTGAATGTATGACTTTTCTTCTTGTACCTCAATAAGCCCTGTTTTAAAGTAAATCATAAATATTTTCGCCCTGGGCAACACTGTATATGTAATGATAAGATACTTCCCAGACATCTGTTGAAAGTAGCACTTACTAGTGTTAGAACATAAAACTTTAAATCCTTCCACTCTCTGAAAAGATTTAGTTGATCAAAATGAACAGCTCCTTCTGGGAAATGGGAAGATAGGACGGGCAGCTGACTGGATCAATCATACAGGCCCAAAGGTTGGCCCTTTCTACATGATCAGAACCAGCATCATGCCTGCTTATACCTGCAACATTTGAAGAAGTTAGGCTCGGGAAATACAAAATTAATTTTCCCTGCCATCTCTGATCTTGAAAACAAAGACAGGAGGCTCGATGACTTTCTCTCTCCTCCACCCCAAATAATGCCCAAGTAAAGGCAGACACATCTGTGCCACGTAGAGTCTAAGGGGAAGTCCTGTGAAGGGAACTCCTGTTGGATGCTCTGTTTTATTGTTTTATTTAAAAATTTTTTTTTTAGATTTGATGTATTTGAGAGAGAGAGCGGGGTGGAGGGGGTAAGATGGAGAGAGAATCTGAAGCAGACTATGGGCTGAGGGCAGAGTCTGGTACAGAGCTGGGTCCCAGGACTGGGAGATCATGACCTGAGCTGACACCACGAGACAGACGCTCAACTGACTGAGCCACCCAGGCGCCCCAGACACTCTCACTTTTTCACATGAGCTGGCTCATGGAAACAAATGAACTTTCAGCCCAATAACTCCAGCAGCAGCGCGGGCTTTAGTGCCCAGGGTGTTAAGGGCAGTCATCAAATAATCACGAGCAGGAGGGAAGACAGAAAGGAGGGCTTACACTTACGTTCTGCCCTCCTGTGCTAGATCATTCTTCACTGAAAAAGAAAAGACAGTAAAGCGAAAGGAAGAAAATGCCACTCCCTTCTGTGCTCATGAATTTGGGGTTTGACCAAAGTGGAAGAAATGTCTCAATCTGGCCCACTTCAAAGCCCATGGCCACATGCTGTGAGGCTCCTAGGGGCAGGGAGGGACACTCATACTCACAGAACAAACATTCAGGAACCAAGCTTGGCGTGGTTTCATATATTCAACTCACACGATTTTTCCACTTACATGGCACTAGTTCCCCCACACCCAGTCCTGCTGACTCTAACGACGTCATCTACACCCACTTTGTACGATGTAGAGTAACTGGAAAGACACAGTAAGTCTACGAGAAAGCAGTCAATGTGTTATGGGTAACACTGGATACGTTGTAACATAAACGGCTGCCTTTCAGTAAAGAGGAACACATTCTAGAAAAGGTGATTTCCACCATTTGTGATTTGAAGGGGGTCCCTACCAGCAGCAGGCTGCGGGGTGGGGGTGCCAGTGTCAAAAGATGCTGGACAGACAGCTCACCTTCCTGGAGACGCTCCTGCTGGGTGTCCTTGACTTTTCTCTGCTGAATTTCCAGCTGCTCTATCAACAACTTGTTTTCCTCTAAAACCAGTTCTGCCTGAGTCTGAAGCTGACGCCTACAATTGATTTACAAAATTAAATACTGCCACCCAGGTACTGGATGATTACACGGACACTCCGGAGTCTAAAAGAGAGCAATGGATGTGCGGCAGGTCACGAATATCTGGACAAGTTTTAATGCTAAACACGTCATTTGCACAGTTAATCTGACCATTCGCATTAAGGGGGGGGGCAGGAGGACAGCGATAAAGACTGCATTGTGAACTGCTTCAATAACTTTTTAAAATGTAACATGTCAAACACATACAGAAGCAGAAAAGAATCGGATAATAGACTTCCACGTACAAAACACAACACCCAGCTTGAACAATTGCCAGATGGCCAATCTTGTTTCATATATAAGGTCCCAATCCTGGGGCTCCTGGGTGGCTCAGTTGGTTGAGTGACTGCCTTCTACTCAGGTCATGATCCCAGGGTCCTGGGATCGAGTCCCACATCAGCCTCCCTGCTCAGTGGGCAGTCTGCTTCTCCCTCTCCCTCTGCTGCTCCCTCTGCTTGTGCTCTCCTGCTCTGTCAAATAAATAAATAAAATCTTTTAAAAAAATAAAATAAAGCTCTAATCCTGACACCCACTGGATTATTCTGAAGCCAGTAGGAAATTAGAAGAATTTAGAAAGTTCCTGTTTTTATTTTATTTTTTTTTAAAGATTTTATTTATTTATTTGACAGAGAAAGAGACAGCCAGCGAGAGAGGGAACACAAGCAGGGGGAGTGGGAGAGGAAGAAGCAGGCTCCCAGTGGAGCAGAGAGCCTGATGCGGGGCTCGATCCCAGAAGGCCGGGATCACGCCCTGAGCCGAAGGCAGGCGCTTAACGATGAGCCACCCAGGCGCCCTGCCTTTTGACTTTCTAAGACGTTTAGTTTCTCCTATTCATTGACTAGCCATCTGTTGCCACTGTGCTGATGAGCAGGACCTGGCCTTGCCCTTGAGGAGCTCATCAAGGAGTACAGGGGAGACAGACGGGGAGACACCTAGGGAGGCAGAGCATGGCAGGTATGAGGGCAGGGCGTGGGTCTAGGGCTGTGTCAGAAGCGGAGACAAGAGAGCAATGAACTCTGCCTTCAGGGAGTGCTACTGACCAGGACAATTCAATCAGGGTCATGTGAGCAGGGCCTGATGGGTGAGTAAGAGTGCAGAAGGGGCGCTCTGGGGCGAGGCGGCAGCAGCGGGACGCAGTGAGGCCACGCTCAGCTGTCAGGGCAGACGGGAGCTAGCTGTACAGAGCCCCATCCTGAGCTTCCTGTTCTAAAGCCCTGGGAACAGTCCCAGGGGGGCAAAAAGGATGTGGCTCAACAAGTTTGGGATGAGAAGACTGCCCTAGAGAATTACAACCTCGGAAAATAAAAATGGGGAGCGTAGATGGATTTCGGGTTCAAAAACCTACTTAGAATTTTAGAATAGTTTACTACGTTGTCATTGTACCTTATTAATTTCTTTACTACAGTGTCATTGTATCTTACTGATTTCTTAGAAACGTTCCCTGAAAATATTTTAGGTAAAAAAAGAAAATGGATTTGACGATTTCATAAAGTTTATTCCTATTATCGTGTTTTCTTTTGAGTTAGCAAAATACCAGAACCCCAGCATCACTTGCCATTCCTCACTGGTAGCAGGACTACTCTTCGTTAACTCTCGGTGCAGTTCTTCATTTTCTTTCACCACTTCCTGGACTCGCACCCTGAACGTCCTCATTTCCTCCTGAAATGAACCGGAGGTGAACTGTAACGCGCACACGCCCCAGGCGCCGTCTCTTAGTCCTAGCGCCACCGCGCGCCTCAAGACAAAGGTCAGTAGCCTTCCAGCAAAGTCTCCCGGGAACGGCAGGTACCAGCTCCGGGTGCCTGGCCGCAAGGAGCTCCCGGGCTGCTGAGCAACCAGGAGACCACGATGCTGAGTACAAGGGACAGAGAGCCTCAGGTCTGAAATGCTCCATTCCTGACTTGATAAGCATTTTTCTGTAAGTGCCAAATACTTCGGTAAGCAAGAAAAGACAAGGGCGGGTCAAAAAGAAAAGCAGAGATGCCTATGAACACTGCAATCTGTCCTTTGTTTAGACACTTTGGAGGATGAATTGGAGCTTTTTAGAGAAATGTAAGAACTTTTCATCCTAAGTAAAGCCCCCGTGGAGTAGAAGGAGTCAGTGTGGGTAAGGCTGGGAGTCTCCTGATTTTGCCCCGTTGTGATCACGAGAAAGCCTCTCCCCCATGAAGCCACCAGTCAGGACAGCTCCTCCGGCGTCAGCAGGACTGAGGACTGCCGCCGGGTCTGCTTTCGCCTCCTACACACTGTTGGTGGCACTCCTGCTGGGCCTCCGCCCTCCTGCTTTCCTCAGCCAGCCCTCAGCGGGCTTCCCTGTCTTGTGCTGGCCTTCAGCGAGAACCTTAGCCGCCAATGTTTATTCTCGGATGATTCTAAATATTCTTCTCCCAGCTACTAGACATGTATGCTTATACCTGTTTAGCTTAACAATGCCAAGGAGCTTCTCTTTTACCTTTCGGAGCAGACACACTCCCCAGTGGCTGACAGCTCTTTTACAGAACGGGGCTCAGGCAAACCAAAGCCAGCAGGCCAGCTGCTTGTTTTGTAAATAAAGTTTTATTGGAACACAGCCACGCCCATTCATTTGCTCTTTGTCTATAGCGGCTTTCTTGCCACCACCACAGAGCCGAGGAGTTGCAAACAGGGGCCGCAGGGCCTGCAAAGCCTAAAATATTTACTAAATGGCCATTTGCAAAAAATGTTTCCTGACCCCCGTTTTCGAAGGAGCACCAAATTAATTTGTTAATTATTTGGCTTGATAATTAATCAACTAGTATAAGATTAATTCACTCTCTTACCAAGTTAAGTGTCCAACAGAAACTCTAGAAGAAAAGCTTCAAAACCTCATCACGTGGACCATGTAGGTGGGATAGTGTAACAACAGCAGGCTGCGGGACTTAACAGACCCTTCCAGCCAGAGAGCCCAGGAGACCCAAACTGTTCTCTTTGGATCCTTCCAATTCCAGAGATCTCTGGCCACTCACAGGAGCAGCACGAAAAGGATGGGACATACCTATCACACCCACTAGCACTGTTCACCTGTGTATTGAGAGTGAGCTCTGCTGCTAGAGGCCATTCCCAAGAAACAGAGGGGAACAAGGCAGAATCGTCAAAAACCTGGCGCCCTCACCACTACCAACACAACCGGACTTCCCTGGGGTCAGCTCTTCAGAGAATGAGGAAGCATTTAAGTCTGCCTAAAACATCGCCGGCTTGCTGCCTCCCCGTGTCCTCCTGAGTGTCCCTTCTACAGCAGAGTTTGCAGCTGCAGAGCACCAGGAAGGGAGCTGGTCCTGTCTGGACCCCAAGAGCCCAGCCCACATGGGGCTGCCTGCCTGGGACATCTGGGCTTCTGGTGGAGCACCAGCCCATCCGTCCACACCTCTCCCATCTATCCCAATGCACCCTCCGGCTCCACTGGTCCCTCCCTCCCTGCCTCCTTCCTTCTTTCTTTTTCTCCTTTCTTCTCTCCCACCCACCTGTACCACTATGCTCCTTCTTTCTTTTCTTTTCTTTCCTTCCTTCCTTCCCTCCTCCCTCCCTCCCTCCGTTTCTCCCTTCCTCCAACATTTGAGTACAGAGTAGATGTTGGGCATCCCTATCTTTAAAATGTTTCTTTAAGGTTTGAAACAGTCTTATTTTTTATAAACCTGAGACGTCTGCCAGCCTACCTGAAGGGTGGCGTTGAGCTCATCCTTCTCCTTCATTCGGTCTTCATAGGCCAGTAACAGGGGTGACAGGTACTTTATATCCAACTGAGCATAACGGAATAAAGAAGGTTAACTTAGGTCTTACATCTGAACACAACCAGTACATTTTTTAAAAGCTAAGAAAATGTACTTCATTTGGAATGGTTTTTAATAGCTATTCAATTAGAGCCCAGAGAATATGGGCCTGAAATTAAGTAACTTTTACTTACCAACCAGGGTGGTGTCGGGCCCTTTGATGGGAGGCCGTCAGTATTTAAAGTCTAAGAAAAAAACACATAGTGAAGGCAAATTAAACAATGCTTCCTCTGAAAGTTCAGGCCTTATTCTTTTTTTTTTATTAAGTTTTTAATTTTAATTCCAGTGTAGTTAACATACATTATATTAGTTTCAGGTGGACAAGATAGTGTGATTCAACAATTCTGTACATGACTCAGAGCTCATCATCATACGTGTGCTCTTAATCCCCTTCACCTGTTTCACTGGAACCACCAGATTGTTCTCTATAGTTAAAAGTCTGGTTTTTGGTTTGTCTCTTTTTTCCCTTTGCTTGTTTGTTTTGTTTCTGAAATTCCACATGAGTGAAATCATATGGTATTTGTCTTTCTCTGCCTGACTTATTTTGTTTATCATTATACCCGCTAACTCCATCCATGTCGTTGCAAATAAGCCTAAGATATTCCTATTCCAGATCGGGCATCGGCAATCTATGCATGTATATCCATATCTATATATCTATATCTATATAGATAGATATATAGATATATAGATAGATATAGATATAGATATAGATATGGATATACATGACACCAATTTTTTTCTGAAATGTTGAGACTAATTTGAAGATACACTGCCCCTCTTCCTTGAAATACTTCAGCATGTATTTCCTAAAAACAAATATTCATTTACTCAACCAAAGTAACATCATAAAAACCAGGAAACCAACACCGCTGCAATACTATAATCTAGACTATGTTCACATTTTGCCTATTTTCCCACTAATGTCCTTTTCTGGTCAAAGATCCCATCCAGTACTCTATGTTGCATTTAGTGTTGTCAAGTCTTTTCAGTCTTTTTAAATCTGGAACATAGCTAGTTATTGTTTCCTGAATGCTGAACTCTTGGAATGTTACATGTAGAGGGTCTGGATTTTGTTGCCTTCTTAAAGAGTGAGGGGTTTTTTTTCTTCTTCTCCTTTGTAGGCTCTTACGTTATTCATGGATCGACCTGATGCATTTGAGGCTTGCTTTTTACCTGGTGAGGGTGGGTCTGTAGTGACGTTTACGGAGAGGCTAGGTTAGCCAGCTACGAAGGCCCGGTCCCTCGGGGCTCCTGCCCTGCGACACCAGACTGTCTACAGGCCGAAAGCAGAGGCAAACATAAGGCTCACCTATTTATCTTTCTCTTGCCCGAGGTCACTGTGCTGCCTGCTCTCTGTAAATAGTAGTAGTCTGTGTTCCGTCTAGTTTTGACTTGTTTACAGGAAGACGGCAAACCTGGTAGCAGTTACTCCATCAGGCCTAGAAGCAACAGCCCTGATGGAATAATTCTTTCTTCAAGAACAACTTTCTAACACATTCACCTTAAATCCATCTCATCACTCATTCATTCAGCAGAAAGAACTCTCTAAGTCATTATGGACATGACAACACAATGGTTTTCCAGGATTTTATGGTCTAACAACAGATCAAAGTCTTCTCACACAAATGAACATAATACACTACACACAAAATATAGTACAGGGTAGAATGTTCTAGCTGCCTTAAGAGCACAACAAACAAAAGTCTGCGATGACTTAAGAGAGAGAGAGATCATATCTGACTGGAGTGATCAGGGGAGGCGGTCACAGAGTAGGAGGCAGAAGGGTGTGGGAGAGCAGTGGCCTGTCACCGGGCCTGCCTGTCTGTATCCTTTTTAAAGAGAACTGGTCCACCCACAGCCCTGCAGAAGGCCCTGGCCTAGGAAGCTTGTTTTAGAACTTTTTTTTTGCTGTGGTTAAAAAAACATTAGGCTGTATGAAAGAAGTCAGTCGCAAAAGACCACATGCTGTATGATCTTGTGGACGTGAAATGTTCAGAACAGGCAAATCCATTGAGACAGAAAGTAGCTTAGTGGTTGCAGGAGCCAGTGCCGACGGTGCGGGGAAATGGGGAGGGACGAGACCGCTAACAGGCAGGAAATTTCTTGTTGCGATGAACTTGTTCTACGACTGACTGCAGTGAGGGTGGCCGGATTCTATGAGGACAGTAAAAATCACTGAACTGTGCACTCCAAGTGGGTGAAGTGAATAGGTGAATTCCATCTCAATGCTGTTATTTGAAAATTTAAACTTAAGTCCTACTTTAAAATCAGAAGCTCGCGAAGCTGCCCTGAATTCCCAGGAGCCACGTGAGAACAGGTGTGCCCCTGGCTTCCCACCTCGATCCCAGCAGGGGCCAGTCAGCTGTGTATCCTGACATGTCAGAGTCGCGTCTCCAAACCCCCTCCCCCCCTCCACCCCTCACATGCACCATTCTCTAAGGACAAGGACCTGACCTTCTGGCCTCTTGTTATTCCTCGCAGTGGTTTGCTCGGGGAGTTTTTTTTTTTGTTTTTTTTGTTTTTTTTTAAAGATTTTATTTATTTATTTGACAGGATAGAGACAGCCAGCGAGAGAGGGAACACAAGCAGGGGGAGTGGGAGAGGAAGAAGCAGGCTCATAGCGGAGGAGCCTGATGTGGGGCTCGATCCCACAACGCCGGGATCACGCCCTGAGCCGAAGGCAGATGCTTAACCACTGTGCCACCCAGGCGCCCCATGCTCGGGGAGTTTATTGAACTGAATTTTCAATACCTTTCCTAAAGTAAAAACTAGTCTGCTTACACTGTGAAAGCATTCCCACCCCCAACCTAAGTGCACACCCATCACCTCACATATTTACCTTTTAAAACAACAACAACATTTAAGTTCTACTCTCTTAGCAAATTTCAATTATACAATACAGCACGATCAACAATCATTTTTTTTTTTTAATTTTATTTATTTATTTGACAGAGAGAGACAGCCAGCGAGAGAGGGAACACAAGCAGGGGGAGTGGGAGAGGAAGAAGCAGGCTCCTAGCGGAGAAGCCTGATGTGAAGCCAGAACACCGGGATCACGCCGAGTCGGAGGCAGACGCTTAACAACTGTGCCACCCAGGCGCCCCACTGCACCACCCAGGTGCCCCAACAATCATCATGTTTTACATTGATCCTCAGATCTTACTCATAACTCAAAGTGCGTACCCCAGCCTCTCCCTATTTCCCTCCACCCCCCAGCCCATGGCAGCCACCACCCTACTGCTTCTCTAAGTTTGACTATTTTTTTTAAGATTCCACATATAAGTGATACTATGCCGTATTTGTCGGTCTTATTTCACTTAGCAGATTCCCTCCAAGTTCATCTATATCATTGCAAATGACTGTACTACCTTCTAAGGCTGAGTAATATTCCCGTGTATGTATATACACATTACATCCACATCAATCACATTTTTGTATATACATCACATTTTCTTTATCCATTCATCACTGGCAGACACGTGGGTGTTTCCATACCTTGGCTACTGTAAATAATGCTTCAATGAACATACAAGTACAGACATCTCTTCAAGATAGTGATCTTGTTTCCTCTGGACATCTACCCAGAAGTGGAATTGCTCAATATATGGTAGTTCTGTTTCTCATTTCTTGAGGAACCTCCATACTGTCCCCAGACTGGGGCTGCACCAGCTGGCATTCCCACTGATAGTGCGCGGGGGGTCCTTTTCTCCACACCCTCACCAACACTTGTTATTTCTTCTCTTTTTAATAACAGACATGCTAATGGGTATGAGGTGCCAGCTAATTATGATTTTAATTTGCATTTCCCTGATTGGTGATGTTGAGTGCCTGTTGGTTATCTGTATGTCTTCTCTGGAAAAATGGCTATTTAGGTATGCTGCCCATTTTTAAATTGAGTTATTTATTTTTGTGCTATTGAATTGTAGGAGTTCCTTGTATTTTTTGGATATAAATCCATTACTGGACATGTGGTTTGCAAATATTCTCTCCCCTTCGATAGGCTGCCTTTTCATTTTGATGATGGTTACCTTTGCTGAGAGGTTTGATGTAGCCCCACTGGTTTATTTTTGCTTTCCTAGCCATCGCTTTTGGTGTCATTTTTTTTATTATAATATTTTTATTTTATTTTTTTATTATAATAATATTTTATTATATTATGTTAGTCACCATACAGTACATCCCTGGTTTTTGATGTAAAGTTCGATGATTCATTACTTGCGTATAACACCCAGTGCACCATGCAATACGTGCCCTCCCTACTACCCATCACCAGTCTATCCCATTATGAGAGAAACCATATGATAAATGTCTTTCTCTGCTTGACTTATTTCACTTAGCATTATCTCCTCCAGTGCCGTCCATGTTGCAGCAAATGTTGAGAAATCGTTCTTTTTGACAGCTGAGTAATATTCCATTGTATATATGGACCACAACTTCTTAATCCAGTCATCGGTTGAAGGGCATCTCAGCTCCTTCCACGATTTAGCTATTGTGGACAATGCTGCTATGAACATCGGGGTGCATATGGCCCTTCTCTTCACTACATCTGTATCTTTGGGGTAAATACCCA
Source organism: Ursus maritimus (assembly GCF_017311325.1). Lineage (NCBI taxonomy): Eukaryota > Metazoa > Chordata > Mammalia > Carnivora > Ursidae > Ursus > Ursus maritimus. Next base: position 39,274,767 of record NW_024424341.1, read on the forward strand.
GTAGTGTAGCCCTTACTTCTTAAACTTTCTGCCCTTTCTCAATCTCCTCCTTCTGGGACCCCTGTAATCCACTTGATAGTGGCCCATTATTCTTTTTCAGTTTCTTTCTGCTTCTCTGGGCAGATGAATTCCACTGCTCTGTCTTCAATTCATGGATTCTTTCTTCCACTTGCTCTAGTTTGTTGTTGAACTCTGTTGAATTTTTCAGTTCAAGTACTGTAGTCTTCAGCTCTATGATTTCTGTTTGGTACTTTTTAATGTTTCTATCTGTTGAAATTCTCACTTGGGTCATGTCCTCTTGACCTCAGTAAGTCCCCAGAAAGACTGTGCTTTTTTTTTTTTTTATACCAAATAATAGCAAATATGAACCCTTCAAGATTAGAAGTCAATTCAACAGTAAAGCCTAAAAAAATCAGAAAACTGATATTTTAAAATTAAAAGCATTACCTCTTCCGTGGACAAATGCCTGAATTTTGTCTGATATCTACTCAATTCTACATTCAAACGATGGACAGTCATTTTTAACCCATCATTTTCATCCACCAGTTCTTGAGCTTGTTTTCTTAGATAAAGTAGTTCAGGCGCATCAACTACTGAAAAAAAAAATAAATTTAATGTTAGAAGAACTTACACCAAATTGATCAAGATTTTATGTAAATTGCCAATCATCTGATCTTTTTTTCCCTTTTGGGCTCATAAAGCCAATAGAGGACAGATGTATAAATATTAATGAATAAAAGTGACTAAGTTTTTTTAACGCTCAATAGTCAACAGTGTTTTGGAAGTTTGTACACGTACAATTAAAGTAAAATGAATATTTTATGTTGGAAAGAAAAAGTCATTATTTCAGATGATATACAGTAAATGCCTGGAAAGTCATATAGAATAAATGGAAAATGTATTAGATCTAAGAACTTTCCCATAGAATAGTAATGTCCTATTAGAAAACATCACAGAAAACAGATTCAAAAAAGTAATAGCACAAATAATATAAAGTTGTAGAAATAAATGTGCCTAAGACACGAAATACACAGAGTCTGTATGAAGAAAACTACAATGCTTTTCTTAAAGTCATAATATAAGACTAATATAAACAGATCAATGTACAGAGAAAACATTAGTGAATATTTATATAACCTTAGTGTTAAAAAGGACTTGACCAAGAGCCTAAGTCATAAAAGAAAAATATCCTATATTTAGCTGAATTATCAACAAACTGAGAAACCATTATATACATGAAAAAGGGCCAACATCCCTAACATATAAAGAGCTACTACAAATCAATAAGAAAAAAAAAAAATCAAGGTATCTTTTTTTTTTTTTTAAAGGATTCCTTTTCTTTCTTTTTTTTTTTTTTTAAGATTTTATTTATTTATTTGACAGAGATAGAGACAGCCAGCGAGAGAGGGAACACAAGCAGGGGGAGTGGGAGAGGAAGAAGCAGGCTCATAGCGGAAGAGCCTGATGTGGGGCTCGATCCCAGATCGCCGGGATCACGCCCTGAGCCGAAGGCAGATGCTTAACCGCTGTGCCACCCAGGCGCCCCAAAGGGTTCCTTTTCTTTAAAAAAATTTTTTTTAAAAAGATTTGTCAGAGTGACAGAGAGAAAGAGAGAGAGCATAAGCAGGGAGGGCGGCAGGCAGAGGGAGAAGCAGGCTCCCCGCTGAGCAAGGACCCTGATGTGGGACTCATATCCAGGACTCTGGGATCATGACCTTAGCCGAAGGCAGATGTTTAACAGACTGAGCCACCCAGGCGTCCCAGTATCTCAATTTAAAATGGGAAAACTTGGGGCGCCTGGGTGGCACAGCGGTTAAGCGTCTGCCTTCGGCTCAGGGCATGGTCCCGGCGTTCTGGGATCGAGCCCCACATCAGGCTCCTCCCTATGAGCCTGCTTCTGCCTCTCCCACTCCCCCTGCTTGTGTTCCCTCTCTCGCTGGCTGTCTCTCTCTCTGTCAAATAAATAAAAATCTTTAAAAAAAAAAATAAATAAATAAAATGGGAAAACTTATGAAAGAGAAAGAAAATGACCTGCAAAGGTATGAAAAAAAAAATACTCAAGCTCACCAATAGTAAAATAAATACAAATAAAATTAAAATAGGATTTCCTCCCTGACCTTTTTGCCTGTCAAATTAATAAGGAAAATGTAATCCTCATCACTGCTAAATATGTGGAGAAAGAGGAACTTTTTAAAAAGATTTATTTATTTATTTTAGAGAGACAGAGAGAGCATGTGCGTATGCGGGAGCGGGGGTGTGGGGGAGGGGCAGAGGGAGAGAGAGAATCTCAAGCAGACTCCACGCAGAGCAAGAGCCCAAGTGGGGCTCGATCTCACGAAGAGGCACTTTTATATGCTGTTCATGGGGATAAGAAACTGATATGAAATGTACGTAAGATACTATGCTAAGCATAAAAAACCAAAAGAAGTACTGGAATTTCTTCAGCATAATAATAATGCTATAGCAGATAAAATCAAATTTTAACAAGGATATTAATGAAAGAACCTTAAATATTATAATACAATATCAACATTAACATAAGCAAATATTACAACATAAAATACTAGCTTTCAAATAAATAAGAAAATTAGTGAATTCTTGCTTGTTCCTTTAATAAAAGAACTGGGCAGCTGTCCCCACCTTCTTGAGGAGATGCTTTCTCAGCCTCTTTCAACTTTCGATTTTCTTTTTCTGTTCTTTTCAGTTTTAATTGTAGATCTTTCATTGCTTGTCTTATTAGGTTAAGTTCAAGTGTAAGGGTTTGATTTGCATTGCTTAGAAGCAAATTTTCTTCTTTTAATTTCTTAAACTCTTCTCTGGTTATTTCTATAAATCTTTGCCGTGTTCTACCAGTTATATCTGGAAGGTACAGAGAAAAAAAGTTTTAAATATTGATTTTTACAATTTTACATCAAAATCATAAGACACTTTATTTAAAAAACAACCAACCAACCCCCCCACACGTGTCACTTCTTCATGTCAGGCGTCATGCTGGGTCCTTCAGTCCCTGCAAAGAGAACGGCCTGCACGGGAAAAAGCGGCTGGTCGGCTGAGGCTACAGTAGCAAGAGGTGGTGGAGGGAGAGGCCAGAGCCCAGGGAGGCCCTTGCACGTCAAGACACGGAAAGCGGAGGCTCTGTCCTGCAGGCCACCAGGAGCCAGAAAAGGCTTTTAAGCAGAGGTGTGAAAAGGAAGAGGCTCTACTCTCAGATGAGCCCCTGAGGCCAACAGTAAAGAAAGTGAATGAGAATGAAGCCCAGCTCAGAGGCAGGGAGGCCGGGTGGAGGCCCCCAGAGCGGGAGCAGAGAGGAAGGGACAGAGGAAGAGGACACAGAGGCTAAACCCTGACAGGGCCCCCAGGTGACTGGGTGTGGGCAGCGAGGGAGGGGCAAATCAAGCAGGCCTACAGACACCTGTGGTTTGGAAGACACTTAGCCCAACAAGGAACACAAATGCCGCAGGGAAGGCGAGCTCAGCTTAGGACAGGGCCGGGCTCTGAAGGCAGCCTCTGCTGGAGACTCGGAGCAGCTGTGGGCATCAGGGAGAGGAGAAACCATAGGTCACAAAGGATTTTAAGAAGGAGTTTTAGGAAGAGAGATTGGAGGAGAACAGAGAACGATGTTCCATGGGGAGATACGCTCACAGAGGTCAAGGGAGGTAAGGACCACAGTGGGCTCCCCGGCCAGGGCAAGCCTCGGAATGAAGGTGAAGGCGGAAGCAGAGCTCCTGGGGGCAGACCAGGGTGGGAGGGCTGGTGGCCCCGGACAGTGGATTGGCCCACAACCCGAGGGGCAGGCAAGGGCTAGCGGAAGGACCGGGGGCTCCAGATAGCGTCCCCGGCCCCTGATACATCATATCCAATCCCTAGGACATGAAAGGGTAGTCTAAGAAATGAGGACCTCCGCAGCTCCACTGAATACAAGAGGGGAACTTGGAGGCATTCCAGAAAGAAAGCATTTGAGATTGAAGATGGGAGCAACGGCCTAAAATATGCCAGGAGGGGTCAGCTAGAAAAGGTGGGAGTGCTTCCCGGCATAGGCCTGGCCCCCACTTGCAGACACTGGCCTCCCGGTGTCTGAGCACATCCCATGAGGACATCCGTCCACCAGTGACTGTGTGAATGTTCAGACCTTCTCTTTTAGAGCAAAGGTAGAAATTCCACGGGTGCCCCCTCTTCCCAGTTTCAGTCATGGGACAGAAGCAACAGTCTTTACAGGGGGAAAAAGTGACCTTTATATTAGACCAGAGGATTCTGGGCATTCTCCAAAATTATAAGCTTTTCATCACAATTAAATTCAAAAGCCAAATACCTGGGGCGGGTGGAGGCTTTTCACATAACGGTGGTTTTTCATCCTAGGGAAGAAAAAACATGAGCAATGAATTAAGCGTCTTAGCAGCTTCTAAAAGGAGACTGGCATGAGCAGCTGGGCCGTTGTATATCAAATATTTAAATACGCTTCTCTCTCTTCACTTTGACTCTTACACTTCCTAGTCTGCTTTAGCTTTAGAAACTCTAATATCCATTGTTTCTTTTAACTGAAACTTAAACGTTGTCTTGCCCTTCTGGTGGCTTCTCCGAGGCATAAAAGAAGTCCTGTTCAGGCTTTCTTCCTGACTCTTTGCCTGTGAGTTCAGCCACTGTTTTCACACGTAGGTCTCACGAGGGACAGGCTGTCAGTTCATGTTCAAAAGCAGAGACAGGACTGCAGGTCCAGAGCAGAGACGCACAAAGCAAACTCTAACTGGGCTTTTCTTCCTTGGGATAGGCAAAAAGACCCCATACGCCATAGAGAAGCCCATTTCTAAGTGTTGAGAAAAGAATATGATCTTCCTTCTCAACCCAAAGGTTAGAGAAAAGGGAAGGCTTTGAACTTCTGTTCATTTTTCCATTTGACAGCATTCATTTTTCCATTACCTATCGGTCTGATACTAAGTTTCTAATTTCTGCTGAAAAAGTAGATAAGGTTATAAATGATTTCTGCTGAGAAATCTTTCAAATTTTTAAATTCCTATGACATCGCAGGATTAGAACTTAAGTTAAAACTATTTCCGTGTTTGCCAAAAAAGGGAAAAAACTATTTCCACATCTGCAAATTTGTTACAGTCTATTCATTCTGCAAACTATATATGTGATTTCTAACCACTCGATGTGCTACATTCATTTTTAAACTATGGAAAATCTGAGTTTCTTCATGTTCCAAAAGTATTTTATTTTACTATTTCTTTTTTAGAGAGAGCATGAGGGCGCACACGCACACACATGCGGTTGGCGGCGGCGGGGGCGGGTAGGAGCAGAGGGAGAGGGAGAGAATTTTAAGCAGACTCCGTGCTTAGCGTGGAGCCCAATGCAGGGCTCGATCTCACGACCCTGAGATCATGACCTGAGCCAAAATCAACAGTCAGATACTTAACTGAGCCACCCAGGTGCCCCTCAAAAGTATTTTTTAAAAATTTTAATGGGAAAGGACTCTTAAGGGAAGGTGTCCCCCCCTCTCAAAAATCACAAAATTTTTTTTAAATTATGGCGGAAGTTCTACTTATTGAGAAAATTGGTTTTTAAAAAGCACATCTTACCTTTAAATTCAGAACAGAATGTTTACCACCTGATTAAAAAAAGAGAGAGAGAGGAAAACTTTTTTAAAGCAGATAAAGACATCTGACAACTCAGAAGAGCATGATCACAGGAACTTGCCTTCTAGTGGTGACCTGAACAAGGCCTGGGGCGGGGACAGCCTTCACCAGCTGGTCTGGAGAAGGCAGGGGGCCTGATTGAATTGCTCATCTGTCTTCTGTTAGTTCTGGAGCACTTCCTGTGGTTCGCATGATTACAGAACCAGGGCCAAGTCCTTGGGAGTGACTCTGAGCCCTCCCTTCCTTTCCAACATGGCCCTCTCCCCTATTCCCCCAATGTGCCCCAAATATACCATCCGCTGTTCCCCAGAAGTGCCGAGGCTCCACTCCTCTCTGCCTAGAAGTAGCATTTGACCTGGTCAGATAGTTGTTCCTTGAAGCAAACCGTCTTGGCAACACAAATGCAAACAAATCTCGCCCAGTTACTCTCCATTTACAAATACACATTACATTCGGGATGAAGGCACTCCCTGAGGAGGGTAATCTTATGCCCTAGTGTGCCTTGTGCCTTTTGTCATAGTGAAAAGTTGGCTGTTGTTAGTTTCTAGTCAATTTACAGAGCAGAAATAACTGGATGAAAATAAATTAGAAACAAACGTGCAAAGCCAATAGAATTCAGAAAGACAGACAAAAATGCCTAAAGATACATAAAAGATTGTAAATCTACCTCCTGGTTCATTACAATTGCCAACACTTGAACAAAAGCACCGAAGAAATTATTTTTGACCAAAATGTCATCTTGCCCCACTATCTGTAACTAAACATCTGATCAAATGTCCTGGGGCAGTCCAGACTGGCGCACCCAATGAAATCCTGCCTCTTCCTTCTGAATCCGGCTTCACGAAGCCTCGTCTACCTGCCACCTTCTCCAGCTGGGAATGTTGACCGCTTTCCTGGTCTTCTGCCATCCTCCTTGGCACCCTGGACTACAGCTCCCCATCTGCACGTCCTCCCCCGCAACCGGAACGTGAGGGGAGGGGCCCGTGGTTCCGTCATCTCTGGCACATAGTAGGTGAGCATCTGATGAGAAATGTTTAAACTGATACAAAAAAGTTTCTGCATTTTTAATAACCGTTGCAATAATCCTGCTTTGGTGTCTTCCAATTCTGCATCAGACCTACTGCCGTCATATTTAATGGACTCTTCGATGCCTCCCCCTTTAAATTCTTCATGAGACAAAGTTGGGGAAGGGCAGGGGATTCACGAAGAATGGCAAAATGCTGCCAGGGGTAAAGGGTAGGTGGTAGGTACATGGGAGCTCCGTTGACCATTTTCTCTACTTTTATATGTTTGAAAGGTCTCATGATAAAATGTTTCTAAAAGGGCAATTCCCCTATTTTCCCAAAGAAAATCATCATCTTTATTGTAGCTTAGTCACCAGCTTTCAGAAAAAGAGCCAGAATTGGCATCACCCAAGCTCACTTTGGTACTTAGTGTGTGTACTGTACACTGGGCTCTGGGCAAGTATTTTTTTTCCTGTTTTCTCATTGATCATTTCTCAAAAACATTTCCAGACTCCTCACCCTTCTCATTTCTACAGTCTGTCAGGAAGTGGTATAAACTATTCAAATAACAGCAAAGTCTCCCATCCTGGGCCCCCTGCTGTGTACGAGATGCCACGCTAGGCACTACCCCCATCCTCCTAGAAAAAAGCCACACCACATGAGCACAGTCTTGCTGTCAAAATGCAAATAATACAGATAAGTCAAAACTCCCGCATGACCATAAGCCTCTGAACCTTTCCCCTCCCAAGAGGTAACCATGGTTAGCAATTGGGTATGTTTCCTTTCAGATATATTTGAACATAGAAAACTTAAGGAAGTCAAACACACAACCCCTCCTTCCACCTCCTTTATATATAATAGACAGTAGTGGGTAGGGAGGGAGAAGAGCATGTGCAAAGGCCCAGGGGCAGAAGGGAACATCATGTGGTTGAAGAACTAAAAGAGCCCCGGAGTGGTTAGAAAATAGCCAGCAGGGGCAGGCTCAGCAGGTCTCATAGGCTACAGGAAACCAGTGAAGAGATCTAAGTAAAAATGGTGTGGGGGAGCAATCCTCTGTGTGGACGGCTCCTGAGAAGCCACGTAAGATAAAGCCAGAAACCATCCACTGTGTCTGTCGGGATGAAGGTCAGCGGCTCAGGGAGTCACGGAGACAGAGCCCGCTGAAGCGCAGTGCGTCGAGGAGACACTGTCAAATGAGGGCAGGGAGGAGGTGTGTACAGAGCTGTCTTTCGCCCAACTGCACTACGGAGGAGACCAAGAAAGCACAGTGGGGTGGGAGGGCACGACTGGGATCAGAGGAAGGCAGGGGACAGCAGCTCCGACCAGTGGACTGGCATCTCGACCAAACGACGTCAGCATCCAGTCTTGGCCGGTTATCGCTAGGGCGCAGGACGGCGCGCGTGACTCGCAGGACTTCACAGCCTTGGCCTTTAGAAGAGTATTATCGGCCAGCATCTGTGGAGGGTGGTGTGCCTTCCGCTGAAGACAGAATTTAATCCCTGTAAGAATCTGATGAGGGGTGCGCTCAGACTGAGCTCCTCCGGGATTAAGTAATTTAGCCAAGGAAATGACAGAGCCAAGAACCAAACCACTGCAAGCCAGAAATTCTCATGTGTTGTCCAAGGATCACCCACAGTACACTTTCCAAAGTGCCTGTTAACACAGACCTCGGGCCCCAGCCACTGCATGAGAATTTGGGGCTGGGGTGGGGCCTTTTTCACAAGTGTCCAGAGGCTTTTAATGCCCACCCCAAAGCAAAAACCACTGCAGGACCTGGACTCCTCTGCAACCGTGTGCTCCAGGCTCCTGTTAGCACGTGTGCCTCTCAGCCGCAAATCCACCTCAGCGGCCCACCGCGCACCTGCACTACCGGCACCGCGCCAGCAGAGGGCGCCCGAGAGACACGGAGGGACATGGAGGGGAACGGGGCCTGGGTGCCTCATCCCAGGACTGTCTCCATCCCTCTCTCTGTCCTTTCTGCTCTTCTTCTTCCCCTCCCTCCTTCCCTTTCTCTAAGTGGCCAGCCAGCACTTCCCCATGGTGGCTTCTTCTGGCACACCCCTGGAGAGGGTGGCTTTCCAGTGAGTTCTGTTAACACAACATAGCTAACTTCTCCACTAGCCAGTGGGACACAGAGACACCATTCCCAGTGTTGCATCTGGGCCTTGGGTGATTCTCCAAATGTGTTTTTTCCCTTGGGTGCCCTACAAATGCATTAACTGTAGGGGAGTGGCTCTTCCCTCTCTCTGCTACGGCTGTCTCCTCTAGACTTCTCTCTAGCCCTTCACAGGCAACCCTGTGATAGTTGATGATTCTTTATGTTAAACTTTCCCTGTTCAGATCGCCATGTGCTTTCTGTCTCCTGATTGGATTCTGACTCACAACACACCAGGCCACAGGCAGCATAGATGTTAGAAAGCGGATGGACATGTATAAACCAAGGGAGATATTCAGGGTGTAAGAGAAGAGTTAGGTAACAAAATGATGTGTATGTCACACCTGCATACATTCTAAATTGTTAAAATTATCTATGACAGTACAATTATGTGCACTTATGTATTTCTGCATTTCAGGTTTTTTTTTTTTTTTTACAGTGAGAAAGTATTACTTCTGTAATTAAAAAAGATACATTTTTTTACATGAATTTAATATTCATATAGATTTTCCCACAGGAATAAAACATGTCACCCAACCAGCTGGTGTTTTCTGGTTTAGGTATTAACGGGGCTGGCATTCTGTTTTCCAATCAGTCCCCGTGAGCCCGAGCAACTCTGAGGGTCCCGACAAAGCAGCTACTGGTGCCCACTGTGTGCCGGGTGTCCTTCTCACCTGTACATGGAAGCCACCTCCTAGGAAATGGACAACTGTTCTGGAGCCGCGGGGGAGGAGCGCGTAGAGCGTAGAGCCTGAGCCATAATCCTCCTGCTGACGTGTCCTCCCACGGCTGACAGAACGGACTCCAGAGTGAGCACCTGATACGTCAAAGACAACCTAACATCCAGGCAAGCGGCCATGGACTAACTTCTCTCCAGTGAAAACTGAATTCAGGAATATTCCATCTTACAGTCACAGAACCATGGTGTGGCACTACAGTGGCTATATGCTCAAAAAAATAACGAATATTTATTGCCACAAAATGCTTTTATATTAAAAAAATTTTTTTTTTACCTTTTTCTTCTGTATGTTGTGTTGTAAGAGGCGAGCCTGGAAACCCATCCTGCTCAGAAATATTTTCGTCATCTTCGCTGTCCACCCCATGTGACAGTGGAACCTTATTACAAAAGACAAAAGAACATGTGATAAATGCTATCTGTATCAAATTTCCTCCTACCAAACTCAAATGTCTTATTCCCTACCTCCTCCACGGCCACCTGCCACTGAGGCACGAAAGGACTATACGCAGGGCTGGATGAAACCTCAGGTCCTTCCGGAAAAGCCTGAGAGCAAAGGCGATGCTGTCCAAGCTATGTTTAGGCCACAGAGAACTCCACATCCCACCCATGCCACCTGGGCCGCATGCCTTCCTCGGTCCTGTCAGGGACCAGCCCAGGAAAGGCAGCTGCATCTAGCCCGCTTGGCACAGCCCCCAGGACCACTCTAGCCGGGCACTGATGCCGTGTTAGTCATCGCTTCGTGGGCCAGGAACCACTGAGCTGCCCCGGGGAGAAGCCTCATCCAGGTCACTGTGTGGGCTCGAGGTCTGTCAGGTCTGCTATGTTTGCTGGTTGTGTGAGTTCACTAGTACTGTTGTTTCCTGAGGGAATGGAACCCTCCCCGCCACTGTCTGTAGGTATCCTGAATGGTGGCAGGGCTGCAGAACTGTCCCTTACAGACCTCTCTGTGAGGAGCCTGAGACAGTCCCACTGGGGCAGAGGCTGTCTGAGGGGAAGAACAGTGAACCATGTCTTGTACAATAAGCCATGACTGGCACTCTCTGGGCCAGTGTCCCTTCTGCTATCCTGACTCTTCAGTAAAGTCTTGCTTCTGTGATCAGGGGGCTTCGCTGTGCTGTGGGCAGGGGGAGGGCCATTTCCCAGGCTGACAGAGAAGTGGCGGCACTGACTGGCAAGACATCCACCAGAAGGGGACTTTCCAAGCCGAGAGCTAAGGCTGTTAGGCCCACAGGGCTCTGGGAACAGGGCTTCAGGGTGACCCCGCTCAGGAGGGCGCACAGGTCTCCCACTCTACGTAGCTTCTGAAGGAAGAAACAAGAAGTGACTTCTTGGCTTTTATCTCCTGGGAACCAACTGCCTGGCTCACCCTGTCAGAGATCTATTAAGTGACTACCATCAAGGAAATGGGAAAGTGCTAGGGGCCTGGAGCGTCTCTCTCTCTGCTCGTCTCCGAGGGCGAAGGCTGAGCCCACACGGGCCCTGGACTGTACCTGTGCCACACGCCGGTGTCTAGGCGCCGTACAGGCCCGCCGGAAACACGTCCATGTACACATGGCTGTTTACAGCGCACTGTTCCAAAGGGCGCCAGACAAAACAAGCCGATATCCAGCATCAGTAAAACAAGGAAGTCCCCGAACGGTAGCGCTGCACAGTGGGCCACTGTCAGCAGGGACAGTGAACCAAGCACTGCGACACCCTAAGAGCCTCAAAGGCTCCAAACAATACAGGCTGTCCTGACTAAAATCACAGTTTTCAGAGTAGGCAAAACTACGGTGATTTTCCAAGAGCTAATCAGCTCTGGGCGTCGGGGCAGTGGTGAACTCTGGGGAAGCGGTGGCCTCTTCTCCGTCACGAAGGGAACCATCCGGGGTACTAGTAATGTCATTTTTCTTTTTAATCTGGGTGGTAGCCGCTTTATAAAATTTCACCGAGCTGTACATTTATGGTCTACGTATCTCTGTGTATAGTTAATACACTCATCAATAAGCCTAAAGAATTTGTGACCACAAAACCTAAAAACTTCTCTAATTTAAAAGTTTGAATTTGGGGCACCTGGGTGGCTCAGTCAGTTCAGCGCCTGCCTTTGGCTCAGGTCGTGATCCCAAGGTCCTGGGCTCGAGCCCCACATCGGGCTCCCTGCTCATGGGGAGCCTGCTTCTCCCTCTCCTCCCTGCTCATGCTCTCTCTCGCTATCTTTCTCTCTCTCAAATAAATAAATAAAATCTTTACAAAAATTAAAAAAACACAAAAGTTTGAATTTAAAACATTTTTTAAACTGCCAGATACTTCTGAACATAAAAATTACCTTGGTAATGCAAACAAAACCTGTCTGGGTATCGAAGAAATGGAAGGATGAAGCAGGCCAAACAGGCTGCAGCGCGGACATGTGAGGTGCTGGGAATAGCCTGTCCTCACGTGCCCACGGCACCTGTGCCAGACTCCTTCACGCTCTTCCTGGGTGGTCTAGCACCCCAGATTTTAAAGAGGAAAATGTACATGCTTTAATCACTAGGGTGATTTTAGGTGGGGAAGAAAGGTATAATTTTCAACCTAGTAGAGGGAAAGAAATCAAACTGAAAAAATAATCAATTCAAAGAAAGACCAAAAAAACAAACAAACAAAAACCAATAAGGGGAGAAATAGAAAAACTGAAGTTGACAAGATTAAACTCAAATATATCCACATACACCTTAAATATAAAAAGACTAAGCGCTTCAGTAAAAAGACAAAGGAAGTTTGTCAAACCTAGTTAACAAAAAACCACATGCTCCAGTGATAAATGGAGGAGTGGTGTGGTATGTGAATTATATCTCAGGGAACTTGTTTTAAAAAACGATATGCTCTTTACAAGACACAGATAAACATGAGGATAGAGAAAGGTTGAAATTAAAGGATGGAAAAAAACCAGACCATACAAATATCAAACAGAAGAAACATGGAAAATGTCATACAAAATAGATGTTAAAGCCAAACACATTTTTAGAGATAAAAAGGCTCACTTCATAGTGACAAAATATCCCATTTACCAGGAAGATACAGTTTTAAACGTGTACACACCTAACAATGTGGCTGGATGCAAAGGAACACATGTTCTGGGATTTCGTGCATATAAAGTTCAAAAACACGCACAAGTGATCGGTGATGTCGGAAGCCTTCTATTACTTGGAGGAGAAAGCCTGCCAACACAGCAGGGAAGCCGCAAGTGTGGATTCTCGTGGCTTCCGGGGTGAGGCAGCTGGGAGACCGACTATCCGGGTGGAGTCCCCACTATTCCTGGGCCTCCAGCAGAGATTAGCCCAATGACACAGGGCCGGGACCACGGGGGCGATGGCACGCCTCACATCAAAGATGCTAAGAACAGAACCCCACCCCTGATGCATTACACGGCCATCTGCGGTGGAGCAACAGGAGGGTCCAGCTAGCGCCACCCTGGGGTAAAGTCAAGGCAAGAGTGTGGTAAGAATTTGCAGTGAACAAGAACTAACTCCAGTTTTCTAGTTTTGCTTTGTTTTTAAGTAGGCTCCATGCCCAACGTGGGGCTCAAACTCACAACCCTGAGATCAAGAGTCGTATGTTCCTGCAGACTAAGCCAGGCAAGTGCTCCCAAAACTAACTCTGATGTGCACGGTAGAAGGACCGCCGGAGGTCCAACGCCATGCTCGACGAAGGGTCTGGGGATCCGTGTTTCCTCAACTGCTGCACGGAGGCGAGCCCACCCTGGAAGACGGCGGAGCTCACTCTCTAGGTGGCTTCTGCATATTGGCTGCAGTGACGACTTGCTGCCCTCCTCGCTGTCCTGGCCCTCTACTGCTCCCGAAGGGGGTGAGGCTCCCGCAGAGGTGCTAGTACTGGCGGAGCAGAGTCAATACTCCTCACGCACAGAGACTGGAGGGGGCATTTCTCTCTGCACCTGGACGTGGACTTGCAAACGCAGAGACCACAGGAGTCAGGCCACCGCAGGCACCCTACACTGCCCTCCTTTCTCCCTTGCTAAGAGATTCCTGATTTTGTTTGGTGCAAATGGACTCAGCTCCAGGGTATGACCCATGGGAATCCTCTTCCCCTTAGCCAGTGACTAGTCAAGGGATGGCCATGTGACCAATGAGACTCCTGCTGGGAGGCTTTTGGAAAAAAACGTTCTCCCTAATAAATACAGAGCAGCACAATGAGAAGGCCCTTGCCCCACTTCTTCCTTTCTGCTTTGGGATCAGGACGGGCTGCACCCCCTGGTGACCATGAGGAGGAGGCCAAGGGGATGCCAGGCACCAGCCTTTGATAGGCAGCTGAAACAATATTAGAATCTCCTGCCTTTTGGCTTTGTTAGGTCAGAGAGTTAAAGGTCTATTCTTTAAAACTTATGCTTGTTTATTCCATTTTTACAGCCAAAAAACAAAAAACCACCACCCCAAAACAGATGTCAGTGACCAGAGAGGCTTCTCCTGGAGAGAAGAGGACTGGAATAGGAACGGCAGGTTTCAGGACAAGCTTGTGCTTTAGTTCACTATCCAAAGATTTTATAAGAAACATGTAGTCATGCATTTACCTGTGTAACAAAAAGAAAAATGTAAAGAAACTGAAAACTATGGAGACAGAAAGGAGACGTTCCTAGTCCTCAAGAGTAGCAGAAGAATGTCCACTATTTCTTGGCCGCCAGAAGATTCTAGAGAGCACTGGTTTACTCCTGCATGAATGGTTCCTCTCTGGGTCTCCACCCAAGCACACGGCAAATATCCGTTTGTTGGCGGCTGGTTGGATGAATATGTGAACAAGTGAGCGAACGAATGGCACTCCCTGACACAATGCTTCGCAAGTCCACAAACACGATAGCAAGAATAAGGACAGGAGCACTTCGGTAACATTCTATTCATGAATTCTATTCAAAAATAGTAACTAGGCATTTACACTACACTCTTTTCCCTTAAAACCTATTGAAAGCAATCAAAAGAATTGGGCCCGGGGCGCTTGAGTGGCTCAGTCGTTAAGCGTCTGCCTTCAGCTCAGGGCGTGATCCCCGCGTTATGGGATCGAGCCCCGCATCAGGCTCCTCTGCTGGAAGCCTGTTTCTTCCTCTCCCACTCCCCCTGCTTGTGTTCCCTCTCTCTCTGGCTGTCTCTCTCTGTCAAATAAATAAATTTAAAAATCTTAAAAAAAAAAAAAAAAAAAGAATTGGGCCGGGGGGAGAAAGCTTAATCAATGGGCAGAAAACAGCTACCAAATCTATGAAATTTGGAACAGAGAGAGAAGCCAAAAGCTGCCAGACCTCCTCAGACGTCAGGCATGCAGATGCTTGAAAAACCACAAAGCATCACAGTTATAGAGGTCCGCAGTGATGTTCTGACAGGTGCAATGAGCGCAAGGGTGCGGACGGGCCCAGGAAAAGTATAGTCATTGCCACACGGCAGAAGCGAGGGGAGAAGAAGCTAAAGGGAGACGCCAATGGAGAGCCCAACTTGACTGTCCAGAATCCAGCCCCTATTCTCTCCAAGAAATGAAGGACAGCACAGACTGACACGAAGAACCCAAAGAAGAGCTACAGAAGACCAAGAAGAATGACAAGGCAACAAAAGATGTGGAAAGTAAATTGGTAAAACTAAAAACCAAAAGGAAAAAATGAAACCAACACAGAGAAGGTAAAAGCTATACTAGAAACAAGAACGCAGTGCCAAAGAGATGAGGAGGGTGCACAGGGCAAATCACAGAAAATAACGCTGCAAAGAAAAAAGAGAGACAAATGATTACGGAAAAGAGAACAGACAGGGAAGACAGAGGACAGCCAACAAATGTATAACTCGCGTTCCCAAAGGAGAATAAAACAAACAGATGATAAGCTTAGTCGATAAAATAGGAAGGAAATGTTCTCTGAAAATAAATAAGGGAGCTGAAAATCTGTGTCTGCAGAATTAAATAATCAAACTAAATTTCAGGGAAAAAGATAATAACACACACCACAATGAATTCTGGTGAGGTTACTGAACTATAAAGGATAACGAACAACCCTATCAAGGTGTCGGGCAGAAGAATCAAGTAAAGGGAAAAGCAAGGAGGCCAGAGCTCCTTCCCACCCCTTTGCTGTCTCTCTCTGCAGCCCTCTCAGAAAGGTTACGTCCCCCGCTGACATGGTCTCACGCCACCCCATCCCCTTCCTTTGTAACATTTATCGTAACTGTGATTGACTAACTGGTGATCGTGTGACTGCGGACTCTGTCTTACGCAGCTTCTCCAGCGCCCAGCACAATGCCTGGCCCTCGCTGTGTGCTCAATCACTGTATGTTGAATTACTGACCTACCCCAGACAGAGTAACCTCCCTGACACAGTCCTTTATGGGTGCAGAGAGGTTATCTGACTCATCCAAGCCATACAACTGGGAAGTCGAGAAGCAGGGACTTAAACCCAGGTCTCTGAATGCCCACGGCACTGTTCTGTCCACTGGACGCTAGCATCGCGTGAACTGACCACAAATTCACGCCCCCCACGTCCCCCAGCCTTACTTTTGGGTGGCACCAATAAGAAAACTGCTGAAAACAAGACTTGCTTTCCATGTTAGGCCATTTCTGAGCGGGTGCATACTTCACATGAAGATGTTTGCCCAACTACCCTGAAACACAGAGAGAGGCATGAGGTATAGGTTTCAGTCCAAATAGCCTGATTTGGGCTGCTCCGTTTCCTTAGCTTTCTAATTTGAAAATTGTTCACTTTAAAGGAAGTACAAATGACTCATAAGAGTAAAATTACAAATTATTTTCCTCAGATTACAGAATGTCTATAGTAAACACCGAGAAGGCAAGTTTACTTTTCGACATTAAATGTACCCCACGGGCAGTATCTCCTTCAGAGCTGGTGCCATCAAGCAATTAAACAGCATTCTTACATGCTCCTCACACCATTTTCCCCAAAGGTATATACTTTAATTGTATCAATTTAAGAATATTTGGCAAGTTTCAAAGAAAGCTTTATGTCTAAGAAATAGTTTCAATAGGCAAAAGGACAATAAACACAAATCTGAATTCTAAACAGAGAAACGTGGTCGCCCTGGTCTGAATCCTGCCTCTGCTCCTGGATGGTTGGCTGGGTAACAAACTTGGGCAAGTCACTTGCCCTGTTTCTTCCCACACTTAACCCCGAGGGTGTGAAGTAAATGAGATGGCCCACAGAAGCTGCCTAGCCTATATTAAATGGTCAGAAAATGTTACTGTGTTTTCCTGCGCTTCGTGTTATCCCCGTAACCCTCTCCCCACCCCCACCCCAGAAAACCTAAATGGTAAGGCTGTGGGAAATTGAAATCCCTTTCCAGCTTACGGGGCCCTTTCATTCATGCCATCTGCAACTGACCAGGACAAGGTACAGACTGTGACGAGCCCTTCCAAAAGCAATCAGTTCCTCAAAGTCCACCTCTGGCTCCTGGGTTGTATAGGGATGGTGTTCCTGACAGCTGGAATGAACAGAAATGGGGTGACTGGCATGCATATGCTGCTGGTGGGAAGGCAAAAGGACAAAAACTGCTTTGGAGAACAATCTGGCAATATCTGGCATGGCCCAGCACACATAGGTACATGGACCAAATGTGCGAGGAAACAATCCAAATGTTCATTGGTAGGGGCGTAGATAAAAAAAGTTAACGTGGATTCATCTCAAAACTGCAATACTGAGTGAAAAAAGCCAAGAGGTGGAATGACTGGTTCACTATGATGACCTATTTACAATTAAAAAAAAAAAAATTGTACTGTATTTATTTGCTGACACTTACTTGTAGTAAAAAAATAAAAACACAGACTTCTAGAATGTATTCCAAATCCAAGAGCAGATGGCCTTCCAGGGAGGGAGACAAAGAAGATTTCAACCCTAACTATAATTTCATTTCTTTTTTAAAAATCTGAAACAAGAAAAGATAAGCTGTCCATACTTGCTCATTCTGGAGAATGAGAATACTAACGTGTTATATTATTTTCTACTTTTCCATTTCTTTTCTTGCTGGGTCATAGAAAATATACATGTTCAGCTTTAATATAAACCGAAATGTCAGTTTTTCAGAGTGGTGGTACCAGCTCACATACCCACTGGCATTAGACGATCCCTCCATCACCTCACCAGCCCTTGATATGGCTAGTTGTCCTGCTCTACTTTTCACATTTTAAACTAAAACAAAATTTCCCAACTGCACATGGGTCCTGAAGCCACCATGACAGACGTGCCTACAAAATAAAATATGTATCCTGCTAATGATAAAGAAGGTTGTTTAGGTCCCTATAATCTCTTTCTTCTATGGGAAATGGGGTAGTAAGCTTTACTTCCAAAATAGTTGAGTGATAAACAACTCGTCTGTAACCTCAGTGCAAAATACTAGCCAGAAAGTACGCAGACTGAGGGGCAGAGGGACTTCCCCCGGGCCCAAGGTGGAACCTGCTCGGGGCTCGGCCACCTCGCTGTAGAGAAACCTCACTCTGCATGTTACAGTCTGCAGGTGTTAGAAAGTGATGGTGAGTTCATGAAATGCTCACAGAAGGACTCTTCAAACTAAGCTCCCTGGGACCATTGAACATGTGAGTCAATATGGGGGAGGGGCACTCAGTAGAAATATAATCGCTCTGAGTATCATTCGATGCTGCAAATCTGTATATATAGTCACTATGAGTAACATACGTTATAGTGACGGTGAAGGAGAGAAAAGAAAGAGAAATGACAGTTCTGTCTTCTGCCATTAAAGAAACAGCACTACCTAGTTTCCCAAACCCTGGGAGGACAGAGTTGAAACCACCGCAGCTCGGACGTGGTGGAGGAATGGGCTCCATCAACCTCTCTGCACCATGGTTCCTCCCACGTGGCAGGGCCGTAAATGCAACCTCCCTCACCGGGGCAGTGGGGGCTAACTGCGGGAAGAGCTTGAAACAGAGACTCCCGTATGGTACTCAAAGAATGGCGGCTACTACTGAGACGAATGACGATATTCCTCTTGACCGGCATGAATTTGAAGACAGGTTGCAAGAGGCATGTTGAAACTGGAAAAGTGACAGGAAAAGTAGCTTTGGGGGCCAAAGGAAAGAGCAGGTTTACTTAGCAGTGGCTGGAAATCTACATTAAGAATGTGGAAGATGTTTATCTTTGTCTCTGAAGGCCCTGTCTCTGAACAATAAAGGAAAGAGTCTGAAATTTGTTGCCTGACCAGATTAAAAAAAAAAAGAGACTGTCCGTGTTAAGAAAATCAGCCCCCAGACAAAAGCCATTAAAGGCAGAAGAGAGAAAAGAAAATCCTTACTGATGCACTCTACACAATTTACGGTAAGTTAAGAGGGCGCAGAAGAAATTCTGGAATGTGAGCGACACCTGATTTCTGTGGGGCGCGGCATAGACGGCATCACTGAGATCTCCCTCTGCTTCGGGAGCGCGGACATCCTCCGACTCCCGGCAGATGGACGACAGGTGCGTGTCCGAGTCGTCCTCCCCGTAGCCCACCATGTCAAAGGATGGCAAAGATGATCTTCTTCCCGTCTCATTCTGCCAATTTGGTCTGCGTTAGAAGGTCGGGAGCAAAACAAATAAACAAGCCACTGAACACTTCACGTCACTATATGTATGTGTATCAGATGCCCCACCTCCAACCCCCACCACAAAATTATTATAACCACCTTACAAAACATACAGAAGCTAAAGGATTAAGTCATTCACGATCCCACCTCCTTGTACACTCAGCATTTCTTTCCAGACTCTTACATGGGTTTTTCTAGTTCCTATCACTGCATACATACACAATTTGCCTCACTGGTAACACGTTTTTAAATCAAAACATTAGGGGCGCCTGGGTGGCTCAGTCGTTAAGCGTCTGCCTTCGGCTCAGGGCGTGATCCCGGCGTGATCCCAGAGTCCTGGGATTGAGCCCCACATCAGGCTCCTCCGCTGGGAGCCTGCTTCTTCCTCTCCCACTCCCCCTGCTTGTGTTCCCTCTCTCGCTGGCTGTCTCTCTGTCAAATAAATAAATAAAATCTTTAAAAAAAAAAAGTCAAAACATTAAAATATAAGACTCCAGTAGATACACCAGTTTCGTCAGCCATTTCCTGTACTTAGGCTTTCCCCCCCAAATGTCACTGTTACAAATAACTCTGTAATGAACATCTGCATGCAAATAATCTCTTCTGTATTTAGGATCCGTCTTATGAACCAAATAACCATACAGTAAACTGCTGAGTCAAATGGCGTGACTACTTTGGGGGTCTCCAGGTATACCTCCAAAATCATTTCACCAGTCAGCTCCCCAACCTGTGACTACATTAGTAACAAGTTTCCAAAACTTGGCAAAAGAACTTAAATCTCACTGTATAAATCCTGCATTTTTTACTGAAACAACGTATTTCCATAGATTTGTGTGCAAGTCCTAATTCCTGTGGTGAACTGTCTGCTCATGTCCTTTGTCTACTGATCCACTTTGCTTCTAGTATGTCTATTTCAATTTGAAATTAACCTTTTTATCTACAAAGTTCAAAACTTTGTATGTACTATAAGTACTTTTCCTATTCTATTAATTCCATTGTGGCTATGTAAATTTTTTTAACATAAAGATGATTAAAAAAAAAACACCCTTTTTTACTTTCTAAATTCTTAGCTTAGAAGGGCACTGCAGGCATCTCCCTCTGAGAGGTTTGATAAGAGTGGCTATAGGATTTCCTGGTTTTATTTATGATGTATGTACAGATTAATTCTTTCACTTAATAGGAATTTGTTTGGTATATGAAGTAGGCTAGGCTCGAAGCAGATTTTTCTACTACTGCTAATCACTATCCTGTCGAATCCTTTCCTACCCCTTTGCTCTGTGAGGTGGCCCTTATGAAAGAGTCACCATGCATGCAAACCCCAGGTCGCCTCAGGGCATCCACACGCAGTCCTCTATATAACCAGTCCTACTGCTCTCACTACTTCAACTATGCGATTTATTTATTTATTTATTTATTTATTTATTTATTTATTTATTTTTAAAGATTTTATTTATTTATTTGACAGAGAGAGACAGCCAGCGAGAGAGGGAACACAAATAGGGGGAGTGGGAGAGGAAGAAGCAGGCCTCCAGTGGAGGAGCCTGATGTGGGGCTCAACCCCAGAAAGCTGGGATCACGCCCTGAGCCAAAGGCAGACGCATAACGACTGAGCCACCCAGGCGCCCCTCAACTCTGCGTTTTAAACGTGATGTGGCTAATCCAGCCCTCCCCCGAGTCAAAATTCTTCATTTCCGATTTCCTCTGATGGTCTTATCCGCTCATTCTTTCTAGTGAAGTTTAAGACCATTTCTTCATTCTTTAAGTTCTTATCCAGCTAAAGTGAAACACGCTATGTTCAAATATCTCAAAATGAAGTCAAGATTAAAATGTGAAAACCAAAAATATTAACATGTGTTACGAAGGAAATAAGCGAGCAGTCACAGAATAGGGAAGGTGTCCAGATTTCACAATAATGTCAGAAACTACAAAGACTGATGGATCTTACTGCATAAAAAAGGTATGCAAAAAACCCTCAAAAAACAAAATTGAATAAACATGACAGATAAAAGGCAAATCTGGTCATGTATTCCCCCAGCCCCACCCCATAAGCCCTTAAAGCCCTCAGTGTCTTCCTGGTACTCCTAGCAGGAGGGGGTGGGAAGGACCAAACCTCAGAACAGGACACCCCAGGCATCACCAGGCTGACCCCTGCCCACTCCTCCAGGCCATCTTGAATGACTGCCCACCCCACCCAAGTGCCCCCAGCCACAAACATCTTCCTTCAGCTGCTCACATGTGTCCTTGCGTCATGCTCTCTCTTCTCTGTCTTGAAAGCGCATCCGAGCCCCACATTGACCATCTCCCCCGAATCCCTGAGCCATTCCCAGGCCCTCCTTGTACCTTCCTCAGCTCTTCTCTCAATGCTCTCTTCCTGAGGAAACCTTCCTGACCGCTCACCCAATGTCTGTTCTCGCCCAGCTCAAACAAGAGAGAAAATGATGTTAAAGAAAAGGTTGTAGTGTAGGTGCCAACAAAGGTAAAATCAGTATGAATGTTCAGAGAGGGGCCACACAAGAGGTGGTGGCGACAGCTCTTGCATCTAGGCTGTGGCCAGGAGAGTCCCGTGAGGGGCTGAAAGCAGCCCTGAATTCATTGGCTCTGTGCGGCCATGAAAACAACCAGGGCTTTCACACGCCCTAATCTCACAAGAGCCACTCTAGAGAAAATTCTGATAGGAGTCAAAAGCAATCAGTGTCCCAGGACAGTGTTCCTTTGTCCCTGGTGATGAAAACCCGAGTACTGAGCTCCAGTCGTAACCACACACACACACACGCACGCACGCACGCACGCACGCGCTGGGGCTCCTCTGCCGGAGGAACGGCAGAGCCGCGATGGCCTTACTGAAGCCTCAGCTCCGAGGTGGTGGCATAGGGCTCGATGAAACTGTCCTTTTCCACGCAGGACGTGTCACTCTCAGACAGCGATCTCTGGCGAGGCTGAGGAATGGCAACAGTCCGGCCGGTCAGTGTTGTTGTTAGGATGACTGCAGCCAGAGCAGACCTAGGGACAAAAGCATGCCAGGGAGAAGGTGAGACACAAACCTGCAAGCTGAAGGCTGAACAACAGGACACGAGAATTCCTGAAGGGTGACCTTCTGGTCCATGTTTAGTGCGTATCTACCGCCTACGTGCCTGCCGTCTGTTATGTGCCTCATTTGATTATCACACCAACTGAATGAATGGATATTACTGTCATCTCCATCTTTGCCTAAAATATAAATGACTTGTCCAAGATTTCCTAGCTAATAGGAGATGGGTCCAGGTCTCTAATCTAGGCAGTCTATATTCAAATCGTTCTTTTTTAAAATAAAAGATCAGAATGGGGGGGAAGGGAGAGATATAAAAAAATACGAAATATTTTAAAATTATTTTTAAAAGATATATATTTATTTGAGAGAGAGAGAGAGAGAGCACGTGTGAGTGGGAGGGGCAGAGGGAGAGGGAATCTCTGGCCAACTCCATGCTGAGTGCGGAGCCCAACCCAGGCTCTCATGACCCTGAGATCAGGACCTGAGCTGAAACCAAGAGCTGGACACTTAACCAACTATGCCACCCAGGTGCCCCAAAAAAAGACAGAAAAGATTTTAAAAGGCATTTTAAAAACGCCTGCAAACTATTCAAAACTATAATATCGGAAAGACAGAGTAGTGGATTTACCCTCCCGCTTGAAAAAGCAAAACAAAACAACAGATTTACAACTGTGTCAGCTTACTGCCTGAGAGAATTTCCAGGTCATGGCACAGGGAGGAAGAGCTGAAATGGAGCCAGGTTTACCTCCTGAGCTGTGGAGACAGAGCTAAGCGTCCAGGAGCAGCCCAGCAGACAGAATTTGCAGGACAGAGCACCGGAAAGGAGAGAGCTGAACAGAGAGAGATCCGGAAATCTGCAGAAGGTCCCCTGAGTGTTCAGTAAAACATTCCTCAGTGCATGAATGTGAGGAAACTATCCGAGGCTGGGGGAAGAACTACCTACAATGATTAGAGGATCAGTGCCAGGTGCTTACACATGGTTGGGGACCATGCCTGTTCCCACCTGACAGATGGGAAAAAATTATAATCTATAGCATGTTGAGTACAGTCCTCGGAAAGGCCTCAGTAGTGGGGAGTAATTAGCCCAAGATTGAGCACTGCTTCAGATGTACTTAGTAAATCATAAAAACAAGACCTAAGAAATCAAATCAGTTCCACGTAACTTAACTGCATCCCCGAACAAAATTCCAGAAGATTGGTAGGAATAGAAAAATATCTAGCACACAACAAGGTGACACAACAGTGTCTAGTATGCAATCCAAGATAACCAGGCATGCAAAGAGACAGAAAAACATGACCCCAAATTATGAGAAGGATCAACGGAAACCCACTCAGAGCTCAACGTATATGTTAGAATTGGCAGAGAAGGACATTACAACAGTTATAACTTATTCCATATGTTCAAAAAGTTAAGTAGAAACACAGGAGATTATTGAAAAAGACTTGAACTTTGGAAGCCGAAAATTACACAGTATGGGACAGACAGCAGATTACCCATTGCAGAAGAAAAGACTAGAGAAACTGAAAGCAAAACAAGAGAAAACAGCCAAAAGGAAACACAAAGAGGACACAATTTTTTTTAAAAAAAGGAGCATCATGAGACATGCGATAAAACATGCGACTGTTTTATGCTTTAAGCCACTAAGTTTTGGTGTCATTTGTTACACAGCAATAGGTAACTAATACAATACAGCCTTCTCATCAGATGGTCCTGGAACAACCGGGTATCCATATGCAAACAAATGAGCTTGAATGTGTACCTCCCCCACAGAACCATATTCAAAAATAACCTCCAACTGGATCATAGACCTCAGTGTAAAGCCCAAAACTATAAGACTTCTGGAAGAAAATACAGGAGAAAATCTTTGTGGCCTTGGGTCAGGCAAAGATTTCTTTGATAAGATACTGAAATCTTGATTTGTAAAAGAAAAAAATTGATTAAGATGAACTTCATAAAAATTAAAAACTTCTGCTCTTTGAAAGACACTGTTAAGAGAATGAAAAGGCCAGCCACGCACGGGGAGAAAACATTTGCAAAGCTCATATTTGCTGAAGGACTTGTATCCAGAATATATAAAGAACTCTCAAAATCCAGTAACAGGAACACAAACCACCCAGTTTTTAAACGTGGGCACAAGACTTGAATAGACACTTCACCCGAGAAGATCTACGAATGCCATATAAACACAAAAGACGCTCCACGACCTTAGGTATCAAAGAAATGCAAAATAAAACCACAATGAGACACTACTACACTACTTCTCTTAGAACGTCCAAAATTCACATTCACAAGCACATCTGTGGAGGGAGCCTCAAGAAATTTGCCCCCTCGGGTAGAGAGATCCAGAAAACTTCAAGGAAGGAGTTGGGAATTTCAGATGTGTGCAAGGACTCCAGGCACAACAGAGCTGCCCGGGCCAAAGCAATAAGGAATGGGCCACACCAAATCAGTATACGGTCATCCAGAAAGCCTAAGGAAGATGGAGATTCACCAAACAAGCTCCATACATTGTTACCTATGCTCCGTCACCACTTCCAAAATCCTATCAACAGGCAATATGAGTTAGAACTAATGTCAACTAAAATTAGAAAACCACCCCCCCACACACACACACTACTGACTAAATCAAGTGTTGGTGAGGATGTGAGCAACGCTGGTCAGAACAAAAATTAAAACGCTGGAAAATGGTTTGACAGTTACCTAACAAATATACACCTATTTAGGACCCACCTATTCTACTCCTAGGTGTTTACCCAAGAAAAACAAAAGCATGTGTAGGAAACAAATTGTGCACAAATGTTCACAGCAGCTTTATTTTCAAAATAACAGAACCTGAAAACAACTCCAATATCCATCCACGGGTAAATGGAGAAACAAACTGTAACTGCGACATATTCATTATTCATACGATGGAACACTACTCAGCAATAAAAGGGACGAACTGCTGATTTTTCACAACAATATGGCTGAATCTCAAAATAATTTTGCTGAATCAAAGAAGCCGGCATAATTATTTTGTGTAATCCCACTCGTATAAAATTCTAGAAAATGCAGACTAATTTAATGCGACAGAAAGCAGATCAGTGGTGGTGGGGAGATGGGGGTGACGGTGGATAGGGCAGAGGAATGGGAAGAGGGAGAGAAGAACAGGAGGCAGGAATTACAAAAGGGCCAGAAGGAAACCCGAGGGGATGATGGATATGTTTATTATCTTGATCACGGTGATGGTTTCATGGGTGTAAACATTTCACGACATGATGCGTTTCAGATATGTCCATTATACCTCAATAAAACTGGTTTAGGAAAGATAAAAGACTGTTTAAGGCAAAAATAATAACAATGCATTGTGGGATTTATAATGGACGGAATTTTTTTCTTAAAGATTTTATTTATTTATTTGACAGAGAGTGAGAGGGAACCCAAGCAGGAAGAGTGGGAGAGCGAGAGGCAGGGTTCCCGCTGAGCAGGGAGCCCGATGCGGGGCTCGATCCCAGGACCCTGGAATCTTTTTTTTTTTTTTTTTAAGATTTTATTTATTTATTCGACAGAGATAGAGACAGCCAGCAAGAGAGGGAACACAAGCAGGGGCAGTGGGAGAGGAAGAAGGAGGCTCATAGCGGAAGAGCCTGACGTGGGGCTCGATCCCATAACAGCGGGATCACGCCCTGAGCCGAAGGCAGACGCTTAACCGCTGTGCCACCCAGGCGCCCCAGGACCCTGGAATCTTGACCTGAGCTGAAGGGCAGATGCTTAACGACTGAGCCACCCAGGCACCCCTAACGGATGGAATTAAAAGGGGCAACAGTAACACAAAGGATGGGAAGGAGGAAGTGGAAGTAAATGGCTGTGGGATTCTTAGGCTATTACACTTCCCAGGAAGTAACATCTCAGTTTAATTTGAATGTCATTTCCTATAAATAAAAAAATGTAGAAATACGCCACATTTGCCAGAGCCTTGTGGATTATTTTTGGCTTATAAACATTATAATCCAGGAAGGTATTTTTGTATAGTAGAGGAGACAAGAGGCTTTCTCATGTACCAACAGCGTGCTTGCCATGAAATGAAACGTGTTGGTTTTTCTGCTTGATGATGGAAAGTAAAGCTAACCGTCTCGCTCTCACTGTTGAGACATAAACACGTAAGCCCGAACGACATGGAGTCAGGATTGGTCACACAGACACTGAAGAGCTGGACAGACAGACCCACAGAGGTCCTGCGGTGGGGCCATCGCTTGCCAGCTGTGAGACTTTACACCAACGCACGACACCTGAGCCCGAGCCAGAGGGGCCAACAAGACCTCTCTCAGAGGGTCGTTGAGAGGATGGGATGAAATAATGCTTCTGAAGGACTTACTACAGTCCTCGGCTCGGGGTAAACACTAATAGACGGCTCTTCTTGTTAGCAACATGGTACTTAAGGAAAAAACAAACACTAAAAATATTTCAAAGCGTTTTTTTCTCAGGAGGCATACCATATTCTAGTTTCGAAGAACACTAACAAAGGTTCCACCCGTGCATGAAATTAGTTCTCACTGTCAATTCATTGGTAAGTGTCAAGCCATGTATCAGTGCTTTTTATGGATAAAAAAACAGTCTAAAATTCTCCTGTGTCTAAGCCCTTAGAAGGCACAGGCAGGGGTGTTAGGTATAAAAGAAAGTCAGTCCTCTGATATTGGGAGCATTGGGAGATGGGGGAATTCCAGGCCCTGGAGAGTGAACACCCTCCTTCCCTCCTTCCTTCCCCCAAATCAGTTCTTTTAAAAGGCAGACTTGTATTTCAAAAGAAAATTATGTGCATAATTCAAATTGCTTTCAACGTACTATGAACCTATATACTTGGGCTTTAACGCTTTCTCTCTGGAAAAGTACTAATTGTCTTCAATTACGAAATGGGCAAACTCCATACACCTGAAAGGGACAGATCATTATCCCACAGAGAAACCGTATTAAGTGCTTGATTCTGGAACCATGACGAACAGTTCGAAGGACATGAATCTAATGGCCTGTTCACCCGAGACTCACCTTGGTCTCTCTGGAGAAGGGTTGGGGCTGCGGGGAGGCGGTGTGCGGGGCACAGCTGGCTTTGGTGCGATGCTGGCTGCAGGTAGAAGGCCATGGATGATGTGTTTCTGCACAAATGAAACCCAGCGGCGTCACTGGGGTATGGAATCACCTGGGTCCTGTTACCACCCCACCTGGGGCTTAAAAGGGGACACCTGCACTGGCCACCCAGGGATCTAACCCCACCAGGAACCCAGTCCTCCCTCTACCATCCCCAATTCCCATCTGGCCAGGCAAGCATGCCCACCCAGGGAACACCACTGCAGCTGCCCGTTGTGGGGAACTTCTCATCCTTCCCTCCTCAGAGGGGCTTACCTGACCATCCCCCAGAGTCACCCTCTAGGACCTCCAGTCTCACAGCACGACCCCCAATGACTCTATTCCCTCACTTTCTTGCTCCCCCCCTTGCAGAATGGAAGCTTCCCGAGAGCAGACAATCTTCTTGTCTTTATCAACCCTGGAACTCAAGCACTTCCCCCATTACTCCACACCAAGTAGAAGCTTAATAAAGATTTTAGGTAGTTTACCTCAAAGATGCAGAACAATAAAAACTAGTTCCTACATACAATGAAAATCAGAGAATCTGGCTTTAGGCAAGTGGTAGTCATTCAGAAGTTTCTGAGTATAGCCCACTCTTCACTCTCTAGGCACTAGCCATTCATTATTCACACCTATTAGAGGCAAAATACCAGGACTGCAATGAAGAAACCTTGTCCTCACGGTCCAGGTAATAGCGTTCGGAGGGAAAACACCCAAGTACTTATCATGTAACACAGAATTATGGCAAGCACCAAGGGAAAGGTAAAGACAAATTTGGTGCTGGGGTGGCACAGGGAGGGAAGGGCTCCTTCAGGACCCAGCAAGGGGACCTCTAATGTCTCATTGGAGAAAAATCACAAAGGTATTTAGACTGGGTCATCAAAGATAGCCACTGCTCTCATGTGTGGGAAATGAGATGGAAAACCATTCTAGGAAGAGGGAACAGCATGAACAACGGAAAGAAGCAAGACATTAGTGGCAGTGTTCTAGAAATAAGAAGTATTCCAGTTTGGGGCGCCTGGGTGGCACAGCGGTTAAGCGTCTGCCTTTGGCTCAGGGTGTGATCCCGGCGTTCTGGGATCGAGCCTCACATCAGGCTCCTCTGCTGTGAGCCTGCTTCTTCCTCTCCCACTCCCCCTGCTTGTGTTCCCTCTCTCGCTGGCTGTCTCTATCTCTGTCAAATAAATAAATAAAATCAAAAAAAAAAAAAAAAAAGAAGTATTCCAGTTTGCTGGAATACAGAAGCATTGGGAGGAGAGGCTAGAAGAATGGGCTGGGGTAAGAGTGGGGATTGTTCCCATTTAAGAGTTTTTTCACGTGACTAAGGAGAACCTGTGGCTTAGTCAGGAACACACACGGAAATTAGCCCCTGGAAAGTTTCATCTGGCAGCGAAAGGCATGAAATTGGGAGCAGACGCCTATAGTGACAGAGTGGCCATAGTAAGGTTTGGAGGGAAGCATTCCAGGCAGAAGGACTAGCAAATGCCTGAAGGAACAGAAGAAATGGCTGGAGTGAGTGAGTGAGTGAGTGTGAGTGTGAGTGTGTGTGTGTGTGTGTGTGTGTGTGTGTGTGTGTTGGAGACACTGGGTTTTAAGGAGTGCAGTAGCAAGATCAGATGTCCATTTTAAAAGAAGCCCTCTAGCTGCCATGTGGAGAACGGACCTAGGAAAAGGGCAAGACTGGAAGCAGAGAAAAAGCGAGGAGCTGAGGCCGGAGCCAGGTAGATGCTGAAAGCCAGGGTGGAGGCGGGAACAGCAGGTTATATTTGGTGGGTAAAATTTATGGAAACTGGCTGATGGGGTTACGCGGTGGATAGCGGAGGGAGGACTCAAGAACGACTTCCCACTGGGAGATATTCAACAGTCGAGTAGGTTTCTGCCGGCAGGACTGCTCCCCGACACGGGAGCGAACATAGCAGGGGAGACAAGGCGACTCCTGTCTGACTGAGGCTGACCCTGGGATAGACGATTGCTTTAGAACACAAAAAATCAGGGCTTCTCGAACGGAAAACCACTTCGGAAAACCACTTTGTGCTGCTGCTGGCCTCAACCTCAGGCCAAATCCCAAACCCTTCTCCTTTAACTCCTGGCCCCCGGGATCTACTTACAAACTGGCTCTTGCGACCCCTGCGAAATCCCTGGAGCATCCTTGCCGCGGGGAGTGACCGGACCAGGGCTGGACCGACTTGCAGATAACACCGCAGGCGAGGACCGCTCCCTGGAACCCGAGCCCCTCCCGTTGGCTTAGCCCCAGACGCTTTTTCTACGCAAAGCGCTTCACAACAACCTCGTCTTCCATTGGCTCTGCTTTGTCCTCGGCCAATCAGAGCCAAGGCTACTCCGCACCCGTCGCTCTTGGCAACCAGCATCCCCCCCCCCAATTCAAATTCCTCCGGGGCGGAAACAGAGCGTGGTCCGTTCTCGTATTGGCCAGCTGAGGTGGCGATCTCTGACGCCCTAGCCAATCCGGCGCCGTGAGAGGTGGGGGGCGGGCAGGATGAAAAATTCTCAAGCTCAACCGAGGGAAACCGTAAGTGGCTCGCCGCCGGTGAAAGTTCGGGATCCTCTGGCTGGGGCCCAGGTGGGGTTGGGCTGGCTCCAGACGGGACTGAGAAGCCGTGGCGCAGACCGAGCGGGGGGATCAGGAGCCAGCAGGTGACGAAAATGAGCGACGCGGCTACCACGGCGGGAATCTCCTGGATTTTAGACTTTAGCAAATAATTCAGTCTTTTAAAGACGCTGCAAATGGGCGCCTGCCATAGAGGCCCCGACATTGAGGGGTACGTGGGGCCGTGTGCAGGAGAGCCTGTTCAAACGCCATCTTCTTGTTTTCCTTATTAGATCGAGGCCACCGATGGCCAGGAACACCCCTGAGGGCACAGGCCCCATGCACGTGCCTTTTGGGCATGTCGTGGCCAACGAGAAGTGGCGTGGGTCGCAGCTCGTGCAGGGGATGCAAGGTCGGTGGGCTGCCCTCTGCACATGCCCTCTTCTAAGCTTTTTCAAAACGTGCTACCTACTGTCGCTTTTCACCCAGCGCTCACGGAACTCATTTTTCTTGTCTGTGTTCTAAGGGAAAATTAAAATCGTTTTTGAGGATGGCCTGACACCGGTAGATTTTTACCTGTCAAGCAGATCTTGCATTCTTTATGTCACTGAAGCTGATTTGGTGGCAGGAAATGGCTACAGGAAGAGGCTTGTTCGGGTTAGAAATGTAAGTACTGAATTGAAGACACTGATGGAAAATTGACTTCCATTCGCCCCCTCCTCCATCCTTTGTAATAATTTATATATAACCATTGGCCATTCCAAGCACTCTTGGACTGATAGCTTTCTTAAACTGGAGGGTACAAAATGTTACAAAATGGTTTACTGTTTTGGTTTTTTTCTTCCTTTGAAGTCCAGTAATCTTCAAGGGATTGTAATAGTTGAGAAAACGCAGATGAGTGAACAATACTTCTCGGCCATACAGAAGTTTACTGTGCTGGACCTTGGGATGGTGTTGCTTCCAGTGGCCAGCCAGATGGAAGCGTCCTGCCTTATCATCCAGTTGGTAAGTACTGATTCCTACTCCTCTAGGAATAGGAGCCCTGCCTTACAGACTCCCACCTGACATTCCTGGATCTTTCACTCCAGCTGCTGCCCTTGCCACGGTTGCAATCCATCAGTCCTGTCTACAGTCGTCCTCACTTATCTGTGGTCAACTGCAGTCCAAAGCAGATGATCTTTTTTTAAAAAAACAAAACCTGATTCTGCATTGTCTTCATTGATTATTCATCTTGGCCGTGCTTTAGAATTTCCTGAGGAAAATTTAAGAACAGTGATATGTGAGCCTTACCTCAGATCAATTAAAAATCAGAATGTCAGGGTAGGGCCTAAAGCATCAATTTGTGTTGTGTTGTTGATTTTAAATTTCCCTTTTGATGTGTAGCTAGGATTGAGAACCAAACTGAAAAATGCAAGCAGCCCCGGGTCGTTCAGAGACCACTCTTCCTTCTCTGCAGCCTCCCTTGCTTCACTGTTCCTAACTTCTCCTGATGTAATGCTATTGTCTGCCCTCCTATATCCACCGCTGACTGAAAACTGGGTTTCTCCTTTGGTAGGCAAGCTGTCTCTGGGTCCTGTCCCAATCAGGTCCAGTTTAGTTTTAATTTAATTCCATACTGGGTGCCTGGGTGGCTCAGTCAGTTAAGCTTCTGCCTTTTGCTCGGGTCATGATCCCAGAGTCCTGGGATCAAGTCCTGTATCGGGCTCCCTGCTCAGCAGGGAGTCTGCTTCTCCCTCTCCCTCTGACCCCCACCCTACTTATGTGCACGTGCTCGCTTGCTTTCTCACTCTCTCTCAAATAAATAAATAAAATCTTTAAAAAAAGTTTAATCCCATACAACTGAATCGTTTCTTAGCGGACCACAGGAACATGTTTGAATTTGTCAGAGTATGTTTGCATTGCTTTGTCCTAAGCACTCTGAAAATCCAAGTTTTAATAAATTTTTCTTAGTCCTTTGTGTACTCATATGGTTCATCTTTCAATAATTTTGCTGATGCCTGAAAAATTATATTCATGGTATATGAAAAGGTCTGTAGTGGTAAGTCAAGCTGGACCAAATGGAAAAAGCGAAACTAAATTTGCATAAATTTTTGAGAACTGCCAGTCCTCTAGAGGGCGCTCACGTGCTTTCCCTTTACCATTGGTTTAGGTTCAAGAACAAACCAAAGAGCCCAG
This sequence comes from Ursus maritimus, assembly GCF_017311325.1. Taxonomy (NCBI): domain Eukaryota; kingdom Metazoa; phylum Chordata; class Mammalia; order Carnivora; family Ursidae; genus Ursus; species Ursus maritimus. The sequence goes on from NW_024424341.1 coordinate 39,306,669, forward strand.
AAAGAACCCTTTCCTCAGTAAGAAAAGGACTCAGGTGCCTGAGCTATCCCTCCTTCGAACGGTGCAACAGATCCCAGGAGTTGGAAAAGTTAAAGCTCCCCTTCTGCTTCAGAAGTTCCCAAGTATCCAGCGACTAAGCAATGCTTCCATCCGAGAACTGGAGCCAGTCGTGGGACAAGCAGTTGCCCAGCACATTCAAGAGTTCTTCACACAGCCCCACTGACGGCTCTTCTCGGCTCTTCTTGGCTCTTCTCGCAGCATGTACTCCTCTTGGACCATGAGCTACTGGATCTTGATCTTGTTTGGTTTTCATATTTAAAAATGGAGAACAAAGACTTTCCTTTCACACCACCTACTGAATGAGGGGGTGAGACCTGCATGGAAAGTGCCAGTTGCCCTGCCTTGCTCTCTGGGTTCGGGCGTTTAAGTTAGTGGGCTCCAGATAGCACAGCCCTCACTCTGCTAGTGGAAGAGGAGGCGTGGAGGGCACGCCTGGACCGCTCAGTCGGTAGAGCATGTGACTCTTGATCTTGGGGTTGGGACTGAGCCCCATGTTGGGGGTAGCAATTCCTTAAAAACAAAATCTTCAAAACAAAACAAAACAAAAAACCAGGGGCCCTGGGTGGTGCAGTCAGCTGAGTATCCAACTCTTTGTTTTGGCTCAGATCATGATCTCAGGGTCATGAGATCGAGCCCTCCATTGGGCTCTGTTCAGCATGGAGTCTGCTTGGGATTCTCCTTCTGTCTCTCAAAATAAATAAATCTAAAGGCAAAAACAAACAAATCTTTAAAAGAGAGAGAGTAGGCCCATGGGGATCTTCCTAAGAGAGTTTAATTAAGGAACTCTCAAACTCAGCAAAAAGCCAGCCTGAGCAGATTGAACTGTGTCCATCATGGAAAGTTCTAATCAAGTTCCAGGAGGTAGATGGGACCGTCTGAAGGAAACAAACCTACAGTGAAGTGCTGTAATGTGTACCATAAACCCCTTGTTCCTGGTGGCAGAGCCAGTGTGCTTCCAATGTGGTCTTATTATCGGTATGTTTTGAGGGTGTTGCCAGTGTAAATAAACAATCGTACTGCACTTTTTCTTCCTTCCTCCCTCCCTTTCCTGGTAGCAGCACAGTTTGTTCATAGTCACTGAGCATGACTTCTGAACACAGCCTGCAGTTGGGAGTTCCCTTTTAAAGGTAAAAAGCCCATGTGTATGAAGGAGGAAAAGAACGCGTTTGCCCACGTATAGCCCAACAGTGGGGAGATATGTAGGAAAATGGCAGGGCAGATGCATCCAGAGAGGAGAGCCCGGGTGGGGGTGAAAAGGTACAATCAACCACTCAAAACATAAATGCACTTGGCCGGGGCGCCTGGGTGGCACAGCTGTTAAGCGTCTGCCTTCGGCTCAGGGCGTGATCCCGGCGTTACGGGATCGAGCCCCACATCAGGCTCCTCCGCTATGAGCCTGCTTCTTCCTCTCCCACTCCCCCTGCTGTGTTCCCTCTCTCTCTGGCTGTCTCTATCTCTGTCGAATAAATAAATAAAATCTTTAAAAAAAAAATAAAATAAAATAAATGCACTTGGCCACTCCAGAAAACAGCATGGAGGCTCCTCAAAAAGTTGAAAATAGAGCTACCCTACAGCCCAGCAATTGCCCTATTGGGTACTTACCCCAAAGGTACAAATATAGTGATCCGAAGGGGCACCTGCACCCCAATGTTTATAGCAGCCATGTCCACAATAGCCAAACCATGGGAAGAGCCCAGATGTCCATCGACAGATGAATGGATAAAGAAGATGTGGTGTATATATACAGTAGAGTACTACTCAGCCATCAAAAAAAAAATGAGATCTTGCCATTTGCAATGGCGTGGATTGAACTAGAGGGTATCACACTAAGTGAAATAAGTCAATCCGAGAAAGACAATTTTATGATCTCCCTGGTATGTGGAATTTAAGAAACTAAACAGGATCATAGGGGAAGAGAGGAAAAAATAAAACAAAATCTGAGGGAGATAAACCATATGAGACTCTTAATCATAGGAAACAAACTGAGGGTTGATGGAGGGGAGGGGGTTGGAGGGATGGGGTAACTAGGTGATGGACATTAAGGAGGGCACATGATGTAATGAGCACTGGGTATCTTACTGATGAATCACTGACCTCTACCTCTGAAACTAATAATACATTATATGTTAATTAACTGAATTTAAATTTAAAAAAATAAATGCACTTAAAGATGCCTTATGTTTTCCAAGATACTAAGATAACTTGAAACCTCTGTAAGTCCTGTTTTGTGAAATGTTAGTCATAAAAAACCAAACCATAAGAACATTTTGTGCATGAGGGTAGAAACAATTTGAAAGAGGAGTGACATTAAGTAGAAAAAGAGTAAAAAAGAAAAAAAAAGCCAAAACCCATTAACTCAGTCAAATGAATACGTTTATTTAAATATTTATACAAAACGTCCCTAACAGCAGTGGATACACTTTGCCAAATATGGTTGCTTCCCTTTTGATATTGCACACTAGAAAATATTTGTTCTTGTTAATTCTCAAAAATAGATCTCAATTTTTTTTTTTTTTTTAAGCTACAGAACTTGTACTATGTCAACCATGACTCCTGCTAGAATCACGGCATCATCCAACTTATGGCAAGAGAAATCGACACGTAAGAACGTCATTTTAAAAAGTCGAATAGAGCTTTAAACTAGAATCATTTACATCTTTACCTTATAAAATGTTTCTAACCCATCTTAAAGACTCTTAAAATATAGAATTACGTATTTTCTACTTTAAACAAAAATGTTTTGAGTATCAAACAGCATATTGTCTACCTTGTAGATAGTATCCCATCTAACACTGCCACTGTGTTAACAACTTGTAAATGACATCAGACTAGAAGCAACGCTGCTCCTAAATTGTGTGGGGGGGATTTTGTTTTGTTTTGTTGTTTTTATCTAATAAGTTATGATAAATTTGGCACTAGACTTTATCTGGAAATAGCATTCAGATTATGTAGAAATAATCGTAAAATCTTATCATTTTAGGTTCATGAACTCCCCCTAAGGAAGCAGTTCTTTGGAACATTTCTTAGTAATACTACCTTAGTAATAGGACTAACTTGTTATAGTCCCTTGACCTGCCTTGATTTGGGGTCATCTGAATTCTGAGTTAAGGAATGATCTATTACCCAAGTCTAGAAATGATTACAAGTAGGACCAACAGAGGTAAGCCTATTTAATTCTGAGAGCAACTACACACCGTCACTGTAGCCGTTAAAAACAGCCGTATTTTCAACACCGTTCTATTTACAATACTTTATATAATAAATAACTTGCAGCAATATGGTGACACTCCCCAAATTTCTCAAGGTTTCTTGTTACTGTCATTCATGAAGATCTACCAATTGTGAGTTTACCCAGTGAGAAAATGGGATCTGCGAGTATTTAGAAATTTTCCATCATGGCACAAATATGAACGCCTGGTCAGCACCGGAGACATCTGGGGCCTGGACGTTTTTGGTTTCCTCACATCAGTACAGAGAACTGTCGGAGTTGAGAAGGCTGAAGGGAGAGGGGAGCTTCTTCTTGACTTGAGGCCTCGCAACCCCAACCGACGGGAGGCACAAGGTGCTGGCCGACTTCTGCCTGTTCTTGTTGGTGCCCCAACTCAAAAAAGAAAGCTTCTTCGAGATTTTCTTGGTTTTATCAGTTTTATCATCATCATCTATGGCTAAGCAGATCATGGAGTAGGTTTTCTGCATTCCCACAGAGTATGTCGCACACTTATTGTGCTGCACGTGGGAAAGAAGAAAAATGGTGTTAGAAGTCCTCAAGGTAGCTGATACGGGACTGCAAAGTCTGAGGCTCACATTCTGCTCTTACGCATCCTTTTAAAAATTAAGTTGACATGGGGCGCCTGGGTGGCACAGCGGTTAAGCGTCTGCCTTCGGCTCAGGGCGTGATCCCGGCGTTATGGGATCGAGCCCCACATCAGGCTCCTCCGCTATGAGCCTGCTTCTTCCTCTCCCACTCCCCCTGTTTGTGTTCCCTCTCTCGCTGGCTGTCTCTATCTCTGTCAAATAAATAAACAAAATCTTAAAAAAAAAAAATTAAGTTGATATAATTCTGGAACTCGGGTGACTTACAGGGACAATTTTTACAGCACAGACTCAGTAGTAGTAATTTAGGCTAGTAGTATGACTCGCTTTTTAAGGTTCTTATTCTATTGGTAAAAATAATACTCATGGTCAACAGTATAAAAATACATATACTGAACGGTAGGCATCCCTTGCACCTTGACTTCCAGGCCTTTCCCCTGAAGTAACCACGATTTCTGTTCTGCTTTTACTTTTTCACTTTTTAAAAATGTATTCTTTTATTTTTTTAAGATTTTTTTTGTTTATTTGAGAGAGAGCATGAGCATGGGGGAGGGGCAGCAGGAGAGGGAGAAGCAGACTTCCCGCTGAGCAAAGAAACTCTAATCCTGACCCCAAGCCTCTACTGGGCAACTCATCACCCTGCACTCCTAACATTATCGTAGTAAATTCGTTCCTTCTCTCCTAGATGTCTCTTGAAGCCCCATACGTGTCTACACGTCCTCCTCATAGTACTGTGTCTGTCCCTAAAGACAAATCCTGTGTGTCTGGATCTCACTCCCTTCCCCCGGTTCCCCCATCCTGCACTCCTGCCTCCCCGACCTTTCCCATCAGCATAGGAGTTTAATGTGTTATCAATACACACACATACTCACACAACCACCACCACCAACCTTGGAAGGCTTCCCTTTTCCCTATGTCCCCCTCCCAGCTCACACCCCCATGTCTGCTCCCTTCCTGCCATTCCTTCTTTCTTGTCCTCAAGCACCATGCTCCCCACTACCCATTCCCCAAATATTCCTGAGGCACCCCTCTGACTCACAGCAAGAGAGAGCCCAGTTGGAAAGCACTGTACTCATCCCATTTTGTAGGAATGAGGAAACAGTCCCAGAGAGGGTATTCACTTGCTGAAGGCCACACAGCTGGTTCCAGTGGGCAGGGCCCAGTTCCAGGCCTGCGGTCTCTCTGCTACATCAGCAGTTTCCAAACGTGCTCCATGGAGGAATGCTGGGGGTCTAAACCACAATCCAAAGAGTGGGGTAGCGATCATCTATTCAGCCAGGACCCTGGGCTTTACTCTCATTATCTGGTTTTGTTTAGAGCAAAGTCCCAGCAGTTAAAAACAGTGCTCAGCTGCCATCGTCTAAGGCCTCAACAGGTGAAAAGAATAACCCTACCATGGTTATTATAACACCTCTTGTAAAGGACATGTGCCCATGCTAGGTGTCACCTCCCCATCTTCCCACGGCTCAGAACCAATCCCTGACAGCCACAGTCACACCACGGGTGGTAAAGCTGGGGCTCCTTTCCAGGCAGTCTGAGTCTAGAAAGTCTTGCTTTCTACCCCTACCTCAGCTCCTTCACGGGCTGGGCTCAAAGTTATTACAGGCTGGAAAGATAAGCCTTTCTCCTTGTAAAGCCACACCTTGTGCTGGGCAACACACACACACACACACACACACACACACACACATACACACACACAAGCCCTCTGGTCCTGAGCCCAGCTCTTTTATTTATCCTGCCTTTGGACAAACTTCTTTTGTTTCTGGTTGGGACCCTGATCTCTTGCCCAGCAATTCTACGGATTCCGCCCCTAAAAATTCCATTTCGCAGTGATTCCTTCCCCCAAGACGCTCTGTGAGTCCGACTTCATCCTCTTTAATTTGTAAATGGAGATGAAATTCACAGATCTTAACATTCACCACGTTACTACCACTCCGTGGTTTTGAGTCTGTTCAGAGCTGTGCCACCACCACCGCCACCTAATTTCAGAACAACTCCTTCCCCTCCAAAAGAAACCCTGAACCCATCAGCAGTTACCCCCATTCCCTGACCACATACCCCGCCCCCCACCCCGGCCCCTGGCAACCACTATTCTACATTGTGCTTCTATGGATTAGCCTGTTCTGAAGATTTCTTACTGAAGGACTCACACGATCCGTTCACTCTCCAGCCCGCTCTCATCAGAGTTCTGTTTCCATCTCTCCATGAAAAGTGTCCTTTTGTCCTGCTGCCAAATATAATAAACACAACTCCACCTCTTAACTGTCCTCTACACAACCGACCGTGTTCTCTTGGCAGGATTCTCTTCTCTCGATTCCAGAAGTTTCTTTTCATCCTTTCTCTCTGAATGCCACTCTGCAACTTCCTTTGTGCCTATTTCTCTTCTAACTGACCTCCAGATGCTTGCAGTGTCTCAAGGTTGAGCCCTTGACCCTCAGCCCCTCGTGGGTAATTCCATTTACTCTCTTCACAGCTTTAAAGATCACCTCTGTGTTGGTGATTCTCCGATGTTTATTTCTAGCTCTGACTTCTCCCCTGAACTGAAGATGTGGACGTCCAGCTGCCTCCTTCACATCACATTTGGACGGCTAATGTCATGTGCAACACTCATGGTACAACTGTTCCCTCTCTCATCTCCCTCCCTCGCCCCTGGCCCTCTTCCCCATCATTACGAAAAATGGTGCCTTTGTTCAAGCCCAAACCTGAGGAATCATTTTCTCTCCACGATGTTTTTTTACACAAATCATCTACAAATCCCTGTCAGTTCTCCCTCCAAAACTACGTCTTGGGCGCATGCACCTCTCTCTACCTCTGCCGTCCCCGCCCTAATGTCAGCTGCTAACCTCGCTGGCCCGGACACCTGCTCGAGCCAGCTCCCGCTGCTGCCACCCAGCCAGCCTCCAGGCAACAAGACGAAAGACGTCCTTCTGAAATAAACATCATTCCTCTCCTTGCAGGGCTCCATGGCTTCCGAACTCTTCCACCGCTGCCAAAGAGGCCCGGCCTCCCTCCCCCCTCATTTCCTGCCGCTCCCTCCCTTGTCACCATGTTCCAGCTGAAAGGCCTTCTTTCCATTCCTCCTGCGGGAGAAGCTTCTTCCTCCTCCAGGGACTCTCTGCACCCAGTCCCCCTGCCCAGAATGCTCCTCTGGTGCCCTCTCAACTCGCGGGTTCGTCCCTGTCACTCGTGTCTAGGGGTAAGCCCTGTCTAGAGCAGCCTCTCCCGCCTCCAGACGTTCCGTCCCGTTACGCATGGTGTTTCCTGTACTGCACTGATCAGAATCACAACCACGTATTTGCGGATCTGGTGCCGGCTGTACGGAGGCAGGGACCGCATCCGACGAGCTCAGCCGCAGTTCTAACAGCGAGGGAGGGCCTGACACACACAGGACGCGCAGTCACGATCATGAATGAATCCCTGAGTACTGTCACGGAGGGAAGCGTCTCAAGTACATAATGAACCACGGCCAAGTGTGGAAGAGTCTGTGCACAGTGACGCTCCCGCTTGGGGAGAAAAAAGGATGTCACTGCGCACACGAACTGGCACAGGCAGTAGACACTTCCCAAGATCTCCCGGGGAACAGCTAACACGGTCTCTGCCATGCGGAAAGGGACTTCCACGTCCTCTCACGCCCTTCTGTACCATTTCAGGATGTATTTTTTTACCATGAGTACATAGTACTTTCAGAGTCAAAAAGAACTTAATCAGGCAGTGCCTGGGTGGCTCAGTCGGTGGAGCATACGACTCTTGGTTTCGGCTCAGGTCGTGATCTCAGGGTTATGAGATCGAGCCCCGTGTCCTGCTCTGCGCTCAGCAGGGAGTCTACTTGGGATTCTCTCCCTCTCCCTCTGCCACTCGCTCACGATCACGCACTCTCTCTCTCTCTAAAATAAATCTTTAGGAACGCCTGCGTGGCTCAGTCGGCTATGTATCTACCTTCAGCTCAGGTCATGATCTCAAGAATCCTGGGATCGAGTCCCGCATGGGGCTCCCTGTTCAGCGGGGAGGCTGCTTCTCCCTCTGCCTGCTGCCCCTCCCCCTGCTTGTGCTCACTCTCTCTTTCTCACTCTCTCAAATAAAGTCTTTAAAAATAAATATATATGGGGCGCCTGGGTGGCACAGTCGTTAAGCGTCTGCCTTTGGCTCAGGGCGTGATCCCGGCGTTCTGGAATGGAGCCCCGCATCGGGCTCCTCTGCTGGGAGCCTGCTTCTTCCTCTCCCACTCCCCCTGTTGTGTTCCCTCTCTCACTGGCTGTCTCTCTGTCAAATATTTTTAAAAAACTGAATCAGAAAAAAAAAAATGAGCCGATTCTTTCATCTACAGCATTTTTTACAGTATTCCAATGATCTCTGGCCCAAGGTGAGCACATCCCAGCGAGGACGAGCTCAGGAGTCCAGCGGTCAGGTCACCAATGCAGGCAGGAGGTGCGGGGCCTGGCACACCCCTAGGGCCGGCCTCACGCCGGCCTCACCCCCACTGCTGTTTCCTGCCAGGCTGTCAGCGCTCACCATGGACGAGGTGAAGTCCAGCAGGCTCACGACCTTCATCTCCACGCCGTCCCTGCCACAGGCCTTCAGCCGCCTCATGACCTCGCTCACCGTCAGCCACTTGCAGTCCGCGTCTTGAATGGAAACGATATAATCCCCTTCCTTGGCCCCTGCCAGCTACAAACGTAGGATTTACAGGAAGGTCAGTGTTCCGTTCATTCCAATCCCTGGATCAGTTTCCCAAGTACATGAACAAAATCCACAGCGGGCATGAGTCCTTTGCTCTTTGGGCAGGTAGCAGCTGCGAGACGCCTTTCACACAGTCAGACCTTTTACACAAAGGAACCCCAAATTCATTCACACACCCAGGTAGGTTTGTTTGGGCAGCTTCCTCTGTATGTGACCGGTCTGACTGCCTGCAAGGACACCGCTGAGTTTTGCTCCCAATCTAGAGAGGTACACGCTTACCGCGGCAGAGCAGTGAGGATCCAGGAAGTGGACTTGAACGGGGGAGTTTCCTCTCAAGGTGAACCCCAAGTCCCCTTCTTCTGCGGTAAAGTGAATGCTTCGAGGCGGCGTCCATCTCTTGTTAGCCGAAAACACCGACAGGGGGCCCTTGGGAACAGAGCATTATTAGGTCTAGGATCTGCAGGCTGAATCAGGCACTTGAAAGCTACAGGAAATGTCACCTTGTCGTCCTTGCAGATGTCACTCGGCCTTGATCAGAGACCAGTGACACCACCAGGGATAATACGCGCTACAGCAGTCATACAAGAACAGTAACTGCCATTTTTTCTAAAATAGCCACTATATTTTAAAGAAAATGTGTTGTTTTTTTTTTTAAGATTTTATTTATTTGACAGAGAGAGCACAAGCAAGGAGAGTGGGAGAGGAAGAAGCAGACTCCCCACTGAGCAGGGAGCCCGATGTGGGACTCAATCCCAGGACTCTGAGATCATGACCTGAGCCAAAGGCAAATGCTTAACCAACTGAGCTACCCAAGCGCCCCGAGAAAATGTTCTTTAAAAAATCATCTTAGGGGTGCCTGGGTGGTTCAGTCGGTTGAGTGTTCAACTCTTGATTTCAGCTCAGGTCATGATCTCAGGGTCCTGGGATCGAGCCCTGCATCAGGCTATGCGCTCAGAACGAGTCTGCTCACCCCCTCCCTCTGCTCCTCTCCATGCTCCCGTGTGCACACTCTCTCTCTCAAATAAATAAAATCTTGGGGTGCCTGGCTGACTAGTTAAGTGTCTGCCTTCGGCTCAGGTCATGATCCTGCTGTCCCGGGAACAAGTCCTGCATTGGGCTCCGTGCTCAGCAGGGACCCTGCTTCTCCCTCTCCCTCTGCAGCTCACCCTGCTTGTGCTCTCTCGCTCTCTCAAATAAATAAATAAAATATAAATAAATAAATAGTCTTTAAAAAAATCATCTTAATGAAAATTGTATAAAGGCTCTAATTTAAAAAGTCTAACATTATCAGGGTGCCTGGGACTCAGTCGGTTAAGTGTCCAACTCTTCTTTCTCAGCTCAGGTCTTGATTGCAAAGTCATGCATTGAACTCCACATTGGGCATAGAGTCTACTTAAAAAAAAAAATCTAAAATCATCTAAAAATAGCCTTTTACATTCTTGCAACTTATATGAGCTGTCCCCTTGAGTCACTATGAAATAAGCACTCAACATACCAGCTTCTGGAAGAAGTCTGTCACTGTCACCTTGGAGAACTGTGGCAATATAATTTCAACCTCTTGCTCAGTTTTAGCTGGAAAAGAATATTAAAAAGGGAAAGCGTAAATGTTTCTGTAACTGAAACTGATCCTTGAAAACGCAGGTCTAAGTCGTCTTTCTGAAGGGAAGAGAAGCAGACCTTTCTCTGGGTCTCTTGGCCTTCCTCTTGGTCTAAACCAAGTAGTACAGAAGTGGGACTGCTGGTCAACCCCTGGCCTAGTGTCATTTGTACCTTCCATCTGGGCACCTACCATGAGCCATACCTTGCTCTGGGGCTGGGACACAGTAGTGACAATCAGACACATCCCCCACCTTCAAGGAGCATATGTATATTCTAGCGGACTTCCTCTGGCGTTCACGAAACCCGACTGAGATGCCATCTACATTTCAAGTGTGGCTATTACAGAAGTACTGTATCTCTCAGCACACAGTCCTGGGTGAGAGGAGCTTCCTCTTTTCATCATTCAAGTGTGAGATGAGGATTTAGTGGGCAGTTGTGTCCACTGAGAGCTTAAACCTCCACCATCCTACTCGTGGGAGGCTCAAGCCAACCCTCACCACGAGGCTAGTCAGCTCCTAACACGGGATCCCAGAGCAAGCTAAGTATACATGAGAGCAGTGTGAAAAGAAAACCTGAGGAAGAAGCCTGGTCCTGCCAAGGTAGAACACAGCTCTCTATGCACAGGGTGGCCCTGTGGCTTCTTAAAAACTGCCTGACAGAGCTGGGCTCAAATACGGTGCCTATCCATTACCAGAGCGACACCACCGGCCCTGGACAGCCTCGCCAGGAGCCGCGTTCCCCTTGTCCCTCCATGGAGGTCGTGTCTCTACCTCCTGGCCACAGAGCACACTGTGTGGACAAAGGGGCCAAGGAGGTGTCCATGAAGGAGAATCATGGAGTACCATTCCTGCCTCCACCTCCCAGCTTGGTCGCCTGGGGCAAAGACTCCGATTTCCCTAAGCCTTTACTGTCTCATCTTTAAGAGGAGGGCAATCCTAGTCCCTCCCTACAGAGTCAGAGGGAGAGCTGAATGAGCTTCTGTATACCTATGGTGCTTACTACTGTGCCCGGCAGACCTCAAATGCTCAGTAGGTATCAGCCAACATTACCACAGACAAGCCCAGGGTTCCAGCTTGAGCAGGGCTCTGTCTCTAACAACTGGTCTCTGGAAATTGAGGTGGAATCTCAGAGACGGGAAACAAAGGCACAGGAAGTGGGGTGGAAGGAGGTACGGACAAAGGGGATTCCCTTGATTGGGCCACCCTCCATCCCCTTCCCCTAACTCCTTGAAAGATCCTACTCATTCCTTCACGATCAAGTCACCTCTCTGAGAGGCCTCCCAACTCCTGCCTCCTGGGGCAGAACCGACAGCCCCCACCCCGAGGGCAGCAACAACGGTCCTGTTCACCTCCATCTTCCTGAACTCGGGATGGTAATTAACATCTCGGAAATGCCTAGAAAGTGCTGATGGTGCATGATCTCACTGATACGTGGAATCTAAAACAGTCAAGCTCGTAGAAGCAGATGGCAGAACGGTGGGGTGACAGTGGGGGTGGGGAATGAGGCAATGCTGGTCAAAGGTACAAAGTTTCAGTTGTGCGAGACGAGTAAGTTCTAGAGATCTAACGCACAGGCTGGTGACCACAGTTAACAATACTATGTTGTCTACTTGAAATCGCCAAGAGGATAGCTGGTCTTGAGTGTTCTCACCACACACACGCAAACATGATAAACTGGGTTTTGAAGAATTTTCACTGCCAAAGTAAAAAATTTCCCCCCATCCCCTGGCTCCACTCTCTCAGTGGAAAATTTACTTCTCATTTCATAATAAAAATTATGTTTGTTCTTAAAAAAGAAAGAAGGGAAACGTTGGTGCTGAAGGAAGGGGAGAACGGGAATGAGCAAGCACAGGGGAGGGAATAAGGAAGCATTTGTTTTTAAAACCACGGAGCTGGAGTTTGTAAACGGCTGATACAGCTCATTCCCAGAGGCAGACGGAATCTGGGGGTGGAGCGCAGCAGAAGCATCTAGAAGGTAGTTTCCGAGGTCTCCTGGCTGGAGGCGATGGTTGGAACCCCAGGGAGGTTATGAGACTTTAAGGAAAGGCATCTAGAGGAGACAAGCCAGCAAGAGTAGATCCCCGAGAATGCCAGGAGGGGGTGGGTGGGATCAGGCAAGAACAGTCAGCAAAGGGGGTGCTGAGGGAGGCGGGGACAGACACAAGGCGGCAGGGCACCCCGACACCGGGGGGGGGGGTCCACATGCTACCACGAGGTCACCGGGGCGAAGACCATAAAGAAGCCCCTGCACTGAGTGAGCAGACAGATAACTCGGTGTCTGCCCCAGCCTTCCCGGAGGAGCGGATTAAGGTTCCGCCCCCGGAGACACGGGCACGCCCTCCGCACCTGCCAGAGGCCCCCGGGTCACTCACAGATAATGTCGGGAGCTTCGATCAAGGTCAGCAGGTCGTCGTCCTCTTGGTGCTGAGCGTACTTGAGCCGGGACCGCTGGTGCGCCACGGACAGCACCTCCCGCAGCACCTCGATGTTGCGCAGCTTGTTACACAGGCTGGCCTCCCTCACCGACTCTTCATGATGTGCCACGGCTCTGCGCGCATGCGACTTGCCTGCCCCGAGAGAGCCGACCCCACGTGACACGGTGCACCCCGCAGCAGTGTGAGGATCTCGGGGAGAGCCCAAGCGCCCAAGGACCTAGCCCGGAAGGGTGGACCTTCTCTTTTCTGAAGGACCTGGCTGGACAGCGGAAGTCCCTCTTAAACCCATGTGCAGTACGCTCACTCGGGTCTATAAAACATTCATTCGGCAAATATTTACCAAGTGTTCAGGGCACGAGAAGTGAAGCAACGGAACACAAACTAGCCTCTGTCCTCACGGAAGTTTATGTGCTGGTGGCTGAAGACAGCTCATTAACAAGCAAAGAAATGGGGAATGGATCATGGGGTGATGAGATGAGGGAGAGAAATAAAGCAGGGCAGGCAGCAGATCTAGCAAAAGAAGACTGGGCACAGAAAGCTGCTCTTCTAGGATGGGTGATCCGGGAAGGCCTTTCTGAAGGTAACTTTCGAGCAGAGCCCTGAAGGAGGCAAGGGAGCAGCCACAAGGATATCTGATCGAAGGGCACTCCTGAAAGAAGGAACAGCAAGTGCAAAGGCCCTGGGGCAGAGTATGCCTGTGTGTTCCAGGGTTGCAAGGAGCTTGGGGCTGTGGGCAGAGGGAGTAAGGGCTGAACGGAAGGCAGGGAATGAGGCCAGAGAGGAGCAGGGGACAGACATGTCACCAGGCTTACAAGTGCAGGGTAAGGGCTTCTGCCCCTACTCTGGGTGAGACAGGAGCCCATCAGGGTGTGAGCAGAGGACTGGTGTGATGTGACCCATGTGAACTGAGTATGAAGGAATAAAGAGGAAAGCAGGGGGAACAGTTATGAGCTGCATGACCTCTCTGGGCCTCTGTTTCTTTAACTATGAAACGGGGATCATATCATGCCTATCTCCCAGGGCTGTGTGAGATTGAGGAAGTCAATGTGTGTTAAATAAGCACTGCGTGTGTGTGCTTGGACCAGGGTGGTAGGTGAGAAGTGGTTCGATCTGGGATGCATTGTCCAGGTAGAATCAATGGGATTTGCCAATCACATGCGAGGTGAGAAAGAAGTCTGAAGGCGGGAGGTGAGTCTCGGGTTCCTGGCCTGTGCACCTCTAGGCTGGAGCTGCCATCAGTGAAATGGGGAAGCCCGCGAGGGGGGAGGGGGCAGGTTTGGGTAGTAGAGGAATTCAGGCTCGCACATGGGAAGAGATATTCTCCCTGACAGAGACCAAACCAGGACCACCCGTCACCAGTTCTTAGGTGTGACAGAAGAAAATTAATAAACGTGCCCTTCCACGTTCAGATGACCAAGGGCCATCCCCTGGACCACTAGGGCATGGGACGACTGTGAAAGCTCTGGCTTGGCTTTGGGAGGCCCGGGCCCTCAGAGAACCTGTGAGAACACAGCCCCAGGAGGCTGCTGAGGCTGCAGACTGCGCCTCATGGTTTCTGATCCAGAGTGGCCACGATGACCCAGGATGCCCTGCTCTCTGGGCCCTGCCCTGGGGACCTGTCTGAGGCTGTCTGTGAGCAGGACCAGCTGGGCACTGAACGGGGCCTGCAGAGGGAGGGAACAGGACAGCTGACACGTACCCAGCTGTCGGCGTTGGTGACCGTTCTTCAGCGTGGCCAAGGGCGTCAGTCCCTCCGGCATGTGGTCGTAAAGCTGGGACAGGCACTTCTCCTGATGGTCCTCATCAGCTCCCGGCTTCACTGCAATGAGAGCCATGAGATAAATCCCTTCTTGTGGACGCGACCACAGACTCTGGAGACGGTGCCGCAGACCCCTTAGGGAGGACTCTTTCAACCACATCCCATTTCCTCCCTTCTCCGGTTTTATTAGGCACTTGGGGTAATAGGTCTCCTTGCAGCCCCTGGACACACCCTCGGCCATCCAGCTCGTAAGTCTTTGTGCACTCGGGCCAGGCGTATCCTAGGGGCTCGTGGTTTGGCTCTGAGCCCCCACTCTACCTCCTCCAACTCATTCACCTCACAGAACCTCCCAGCATAGCCCCTCTTCTAGCCTCTGGTGGCCTCCATGCCTGCACTCACCCTCCCTGGCATGCGTCCCCTCTCTAGCCTCACCAAACCTCTCACTGCCACCTCAACAATGCCAGCCTCCATTCCAGAGCTCGGCTAGTGTTCTTTCTCTGGCTGTCCTTTTCCTCCTTGCTCAGCTGCAAAAGTGCTCTTCGGACTTCAAGGTCCAACTCAACTGTCACCGCCTCTGAGAAGCCTTCCATGACTACGCCAAATGAGTCCAACTGCTGCCCCATGTGTGCTGCTATGCAATTGTTGATGGGTTTACGTGACTTGTTCCGTCTAACAGACTATCTGGTATTACTAGCAGTAGCAGCTACCACTTTCCGGGACCCACTAGATACAAGGCGCTATTTATTTAGCTTTGCATCCAGGCACATAATTTTCACAACAGCCCCTATAAGATGGGTTCTCTTCATGCCCCATTTTATAGATGAGAAAACTGAGGCCCAGAAAATGTAAGTAACTTGCCCAAGATCACACAGCTAGTAAATGGCAGAGCTGTGATATGAACCCGGGCAGTGGCTTGAGAACTTGCCCATTTCATTACTGTGGGGTGACCCTCATTAGAGCTCATGACAACAAGAGTCCCACCTGACCTCAGATCAGAGCCAAGACTAGGGTGAGGAGAGCAAGACACTCACCTCAGGCTGAAAATTTAAAAGGACACCAAACACTCAGCAGTCAGGATACAGGGGAGTTTAATACAATTTTCTGAATACCAAAATGTATGCCAAAAAAAAGCGTGATGAGCAGACATCAAAAGTCCTCTCTGCTTTGGGCTCCAATGTGGGTCTGCACAGCACCGTTACTAATCTGTAGTCTTTATTTAAAATTTGGATCACCATGGATTTTTTTTGCATTAGTTTTGATTCATTTAAAATATCACATCCAAAGGCTATCTTGAATACTGAGTTTGGGGGCGTCCCCTTAGATTCGGTGCCTACTCGGTCCCCTTAGATTCAGCGCCTCACAAGCGCCTGGTCTCAACGCCAGGAAAGAAGTCATCTCCTTGGAGCTGTCTGCTCCATCCTGGGCAGAATTACACTCCCCCTCTTCCTCCACAGCAGGAACGGAGAACCCCTAAATCCCACGCTGGCCCCCAGGCTGTGAGCATCTGCAGGGCAGGCAGTCAGGGCTCACCCACTGCAGAATGTTCTGGAAGCACAACCCTGACCAAAGCCCCAGACCTTCCAAGCCCCCAAGCCTTACACTGGTGGTCGATGAGAAGGGTGGCCGCAAAGTAGTGGGCCAGGGCTCCGTAGTGGTGGGCCTTCACGCAGGCCAAGCTGGCCCAGGAGTAGGGGATGTTCTCCTTCACAGGTGCCTGGCTCATGGCCGTGTGCAGCTGCCGATAGACCTCCCCCACCTGCAATAGAAGGAATGCTGGGAAGGGGGAGCCTGGCCCAGGATGCACCCAGGCTGCAGAAAAAGAGCCCTTTCTTCTATGGAGTGGTCCTGCCGACCGCTGCTCCAGAATCTGGGAGCGGCTCCAAGAGTTCCTAGCTCTTTCAGCGTCAGAGTTCACAGGGAGATCAGGCAACTGTCATGATGCGGGGCTTTTGGCTAAGCTACAGATGGAATCAGTGATCCGTATTGGCAACGCCACAGCTTGCCAAGAAAATGTAAGCTCGCACCCGGTCCAGGGCAGGCATGGTGCCCAGGTCACGGGCAAGCTGTGGGAAGCCCCCGCTGCTTCCAGTGGGCCCACGTCGACACATCCCGCCCACCCCCCCCGAAAGTCACAGGAACCAGGAGGGCTCACCTTGGCAGCCTCCTGAGCCACCTTCACTAGCGTGAAGAACTCATTCTGGATCCCAGGAAGGCAGATTTTCTCAAACACGTTTTCTTGGGCTTGTGCAAGCATCATTTTGACCAGCACGCTGAGCATGGCAGGACTCATGTCATAACTCGGAGTATGAGTGAACGTCTCTTTCAGGTGATTTAAAACCCCTACAAATGGAATTTTTTTTGCACATTAGTCAGGGGTCGACACCACGCTGTTCAAAAGCACAGAGAAGGAGAGACGCAAAAATAAACGTGTTCTGGAATGTTGTGAAAGATCTGATTCTCAATTACCGTAAGACCCAGCAATTCCCTTCCTAGGTATACACCCTAAAGAATTGAAAGCAGATGGAAACCGGTGGAAATCGATACTTGTACACCCACATTCACGACAGCATTAGTCATAACAGCCAAAAGGTAGAAACCAACCCAAATGTCCATCCACATACAGTTAAACAGAATGTGATGTACACATACAACAGAATATGTCTCCAGCCTTAAAAAGGAAGGCGATTCTGACACATGCTACAACATGGATGCAGACGTTACGCTAAGTGAAATAAACCAGTCATGTGGGCAAATATTCTATGGTTCTGTGACACGAGGTATCTGGAAGAATCAAATTCAGGGCGACCCAAAAGCAACACGCTGGTTGCCACAGGCAGGGGGCAGGAAGGAATAGAGAGTTAGTGTTTAATAGGTACAGAGTTTCAGTTTGAAGATTATGTTTATTTATTTGAGAGAGGGAGAGAGACAGTGAGCGAGCGTGCATGTGTGCACAGGCAGGGGGACGGGCAGGGGGAGAGAGACAATCTCAAGCAGACTCCACACTGAGCATGGAGCCCGACACGGGGCTCGATCCCACGACCCTTAAGATCATGACCTGACCTGAAACCAAGAGTCGGATGCTCAACCCACTACGCCACCCAGGCGCCCCCAGAGCTTCAGCCTGGGCAGATGACAAAAGTTCTGGCGATAGAAAGCTGCCCAACAACGTGAATGTGCTTAGTGCCAATGAACTGAACGCTTGAAATTGGTTACAAATGGTCATTTTCTTTGGTACGTCTTAACACAATTTAAAAAGAAAATCAGATTCTTTTCTAAAACATTTACATCTGTATCAAGCAAGGAAACCGGCCTGTTCCCTGTTTACTCCCGTCCCACCCGGGCCAACTGTGAGACATGCCATACATGACCAGGCATCTAATGGAGGTGAAAGCAGAAAGCAGGCAGGATGACAGAAGGGCCCTCCGCGGGACACGCTCACACGTAACACCTGGGTGGTGATGACATTCAGGGCTTTTCCCCAGGACCTCAGGGAAGACCAACCCAGCCACTCCAATGGAAATTTTCCTGCTGTAGCCCTTAGCTGACTTTTTTATATGGTAGGAAATTGACTGTCACAGCACTGACTGACAATCAACCGGAGGCTGAAATAAAATCCGACATGAATCCCATCTGACTGGTTCCTCTGGTTTTGTTGCACAGCGGAACTGCTCCGCGGATAGATGGCAGTGGCTGCGGGCTATTTGCTCCCTTCTGGGGTTTGCTCCCACTCTGTTCTTTTTTTTTTTTTTTTTTTTAAAGATTTTATTTATTTATTTGACAGAGACAGCCAGCGAGAGAGAGAACACAAGCAGGGGGAGTGGGAGAGGAAGAAGCAGGCTCATAGCGGAGGAGCCTGATGTGGGGCTCGATCCCATAACGCCGGGATCATGCCCTGAGCCGAAGGCAGACGCTCAACCGCTGTGCCACCCAGGCGCCCCTG
Source organism: Ursus maritimus (assembly GCF_017311325.1). Classification (NCBI taxonomy): domain Eukaryota; kingdom Metazoa; phylum Chordata; class Mammalia; order Carnivora; family Ursidae; genus Ursus; species Ursus maritimus. The sequence goes on from NW_024424341.1 coordinate 39,324,954, forward strand.
CTCCCACTCTGTTCTTAAGCTTCATGTTGTCTATATTGCTGTTGTCTTAGAGATGGGTCACCAGCACACCTGCTTTGGGTTCCTCAGACAGAAAATGAGCCCGGGAAAGACTTACAGTGAAAGAAATCCACTCCCACGTGGGATCTTAGCATGTTGTTTCATCTCGAGGGATTTTTTTTTTTTTTAAGATTTTATTTATTTGTCAGAGAGAGAGACAGAGCACAAGCAGGGGGAGCAGCAGGCAAAGGGAGAAGCAGGCTCCCTGCTGAGCAAGGAGCCCGATGCAGGACCCGATCCCGACCCTGGGATCATGACCTGAGCCGAAGGCAGACTTAACTCAGTCAGCTTAACTGACTGAGCCACCCAGGCGTCCCCCAAGGGATCAGTCATTTTAACACAAGCAACTTCACGATCACCCAAAATGACAAAGCTATGGCTCTTCACAGCCTTGCAGAGCAAAGTGAGACACCCCAAAAGTCCCCTAGTGGGAGTAACTCCCCAAAGCAGAGTGATGAGGACCAGCACAGAAGGGAACTTGGTGTGGAGCCTGCTCGGGGGCTTGTGCTGTGGTCTGTGCTGCGTGGCTGCTTTTCCCCACCATTCCTCATGGCCAGTCGGCCAGCCATGGGCCCCGCTGCAGGAGAATAATGCAGGACCCTCAGACACCGCCGAGCCAGACCCACCCACTGCACTCAGCCCGGGGACCTCCAGTCCTCTACAGGTTGATGTTAAGGCTGGGAGGACAGAAGCCTGGGAGGACAGCCTCAGGCAGGCAAGCTTTGCATGACGAGCACAATATGAATGCATGTGGATAGTAACCCGCAGGAACGAACCACGCCTGATCAAAGAAAAAAGAGCTCTCATTCGCACTCTTTGAGAAAAACGTATTCCCCTTCTCCAACATAGTGTTCAAAGGAACAGTTTATTCACTGCCATCCCTGGGGCCACTCATTCGGAAAAGATTAATTGTTAACCACAGGGTTCGCTGTGTCCGTGAGCCATACCCAGACCGAGGCGTCAGGGCTTGAGCCGTTAAGCAATTCCCTCGGTGGGAAGATCACACCAGCCCTAGAAACCCGCCTGGCCCTTACAGGCCCGTGAGCCCAAGCATGGGCCTGGAGAAGGCCCACAGACGTTCTTCCGCCACAGGACCCAGTGCCCCAGTGGGACGAGGACGCTATCCCTGCGGCCTTCCTGGAGACGCACCTGCGGCTCTCTGAAAGGCGTCCACCGCACCCTCCAGCCCAGCCTGGGTCCGCCGATTGCACCGGGTCCCAATCTGTGTGTAGAGAGCGCCGATGTTAAACAGAATGCTGGCCTTCTCCAGGAGCAAGTTCTGCTGGCTCACCGGAACTCCGGTGAGCGAGTCGTACCTATTCAAAAGAAATCGGTTTTGAGAATATGAGTTACTTGGCTGGTTAAGGCCACTTTGGGGTGAAAGCAGACAAAATTTATTTCCTGAATTAAATTCAAAGATACACATGCAATGAAGCTTTCATTTCCAAGCAAGCCAACGGGCTGATCACGCTAAATAAAGACACCCACAGTCTCACGCAAAAGTAAGGCTTCTCAACAAACATGTCCTTCCAAAGGTGATCGGATAAATGTGGCACAACCATACGGTGCAGTATCGTTCAGCAATAAAAGGAAATGGGTTACTGAGCCGTGAGCAGACATGCAGGAAACTTAAATGCATATTTCTCAGTGAAAGAAGCCAATCCAAAAAAAGGCTACATACTTTATGATTCCAACTATCTGGCATTCTGGAAAAGGCAAAACAATGGAGACAAAAAGAGTCAGTAGATGCCAGGGTTGAGGGGCGGGGGGAGGGATGAAGAGGTGGAGTAGAGGGTTGCAGGGCAGTGAAACTACTCTGCGTGATCCTGTAACGTGGAAATGCATCCCTATACATGGTCAAGACCCACGAAATGCCACCGATGCAAGCTATGGACTTTGGGTGATAATGTGGGGGGGTAGGGATATATGGGAAATCTCTCAATTTTGCTGTGAACCTAAAACTGTTCTAAAAAAATATGACGTATTAAAAATATATGTCTTCTCTTGGGGCACCTGGGTGGCTCAGTCAGTTAACCGTATGACTCTTGATTTCAGCTCAGGTCATGATCTTGGGGTTGTGAGATCGAGTTCCGTGTCAGGCTCCATGCTGGGCGCGGAGCTTAAGATTCTCTCTCTCCTTCTCCCTCTGCCCCCCACCCCGCTCTCCCACTCCAAAAATACATACATGTGTGTGTGTCCTAAGTGAAACATAGCAATTATGAACCCCTCATAATTCTTCCTCGAGTCTAAAAGACTCAGGATCTGTTTTAAAGTTCACCCATCAACCAGCAGGTAGACGTGGAGCTCCCTCCTCATTCAACACTAAGGAGAAATCACCTTTACCCTTGCGCTCTGAGTAGGGAGCTAAGGATCTTTAGCAGAAGTCCTGTGCCTGACCTTTCAAAAGGACGGCATCCGGCATCCGTAGCCCAGCGGTGCTCAATGTGGCTCCGACCATGCCCTGCGGCTCCTGGGATTTACTCTCCTTTCTCCTAGGCTAAGTACCCTCAGGGAAGAGGCACCGCATCGCTGACGTATTTAAACAGCACTAACCTTCAGAAACACCAACTCTGGAGAAGAATCAACTGCTCTGCTTAGGTTTTTAAGAGCTGATCTATTTTTTCGCTGCCTTTGTCGTTGGGACAAAACCCGACTCCCATCCCCCGTCCCATCTGGAACAAGAAACTTGCTTCTTGTTAGTTCCACCCCAGAGCCCCCGTGTTTCCCCAGCAATAAAATGAGCACACACAAAAAAGGCCTCTTCTCCTCGGCTCACTTGCTTCGAGAAGCCACGGTCTGTTGGAGCCTTCTCCCCTTGGATCCCCTTCACACATAAACACCCGCTTATCGACGTGTCCCCAGCGACGTGTCCCCAGGCTCTCCTGTAGCAATGGGACCGCTTGAAAGAGGGGGGTGCTGAAGGGGAAGGCAGCAGCGGAGGCCTCGAGCACCTACCATGTAAACAAGATCCCCATCTGTCGGGTGGGCGGGAAGAACCGGCTCTCCACAAATCCCAGCTGATTGAAGTAGGTCGTGAGCAGTTCAACCCCGGCCTCATCCCGGCTGGGCGTCCGGCAAGCCTGGAGGGAGAGGAACCACCGCGGGGGGGTGGGGGGTAGCAGGTGAGGACGCAGCACACGGCCACCCCAGATGTTGCACACGCTGTGTCTGCAGGGCCTGCCCCCCCCCCCCCCCCGCTGCTGCTACCCTGAGCGCTGGGAGGGGTGGAAGGGGCTGGGGTGGGCTCAGGAGTCCCAGAATCCTGCCCCAGATGTGCCAGGGTGCACAGAGGGTTCTGAAAGCGCCTCCCTATCACCTCCAGCCATACTGAAGACACAGCAGGCTCTGGCGGCCCCCCTCCCCGCTGCACGCAACGCCGCACCTGTCTCAGATCCATCAAGTCCGCTATTTCGTCTTCATACAGGGAGCTGTCCTCACTGTAATGTTCCAGGATAAAGTCCTGTAAGAAAAAGGAGATGAGGTCCTGTAAGGCATCATTCCAAACCATAAGCAGGTAAAACAGGAATGTCTAATGTGCCCCCCTCCCCTGGTTTAAAAATATATGTAGAATCCGTGAAACCACGAGATAATACGCTACAGTGATTTTCTGGATGGTGGGATTTATTTTCTGAACTGCATGTATATTTAAAAAGGTTCCTTTGTGCCTTCAGTAAAAAGGAAAGTTGAAGTTCTTTTTTATTTTACTTATTTATTTATTTTTTAAAGATTTTATTTATTTATGTGACAGAGAGAGACAGCCAGCGAGAGAGGGAACACAGCAGGGGGAGAGGGAGAGGAAGAAGCAGGCTCCCAGCGGAGGAGCCCGATGTGGGACTCGATCCCGGAACGCCGGGATCACGCCCTGAGCCGAAGGCAGACGCTCAACGACTGCGCTACCCAGGCGCCCCTGAAGTTCTTATTTATTTTAAGACGTGTTTGTGGGGGCACCTGGGTGGCTCAGTTGGTAGAGCACATGACGCTTGATCTCGGGGTCATGAGTTCAAGCCCCAAGTTGGGCACGGAGCCTACTTAAAAAGAATGAAAAAAATACAATGTCTTTGCGTCACACTCAAGTGACTGTGTAAGTGACAATACATTGAACAATTCTGGCACACATCCCAGACACTCGGGGGCTCCAATGTTCATCCTGTCTGTGGGCTGCCTTCAGTACCTGGGCACAGGGCCTTCCTGGCAAAGGAAACTCATGCCTAGGGGCTGTTATGAGGCTACTACCCTCAGGGCCTGCGATGTGAACCTTTGTGAGAGCAGCTTTGGGCATTTCCACAAATGAAGCACCGGAATGAGACCCCTAACCAGGTCCCCAGTCCAGCGTTTGATGACCACTCTGTGAGTTCATTCGGTCATACGGCACACACGAATGTGCACCTGCTGTGTCCGGGCACTGTTCGTACAGCCTAAAGACTTCCCCATGCGGCCTCTATTCTCACAAGGGGGCACAGACAGTAAGTGACAGGCACAACAAATAGGTAAATTAGGGGTGCCTGGGTGGCTCAGTCGGTTAAAGGTCTGCCTTCAGCTCGGTTCATGATCGCAGGGTCCTGGGATCATGTCCTGCATCGGGCTCCCTGCTCAGGGGGGAGTCTCCTTCTCTCTCTGCACCTCCCTCCAGCTCGTGCTCTCTGTCTCTCTCAAATAAATAAAATCTAAAAAACAAATAAATAAGCAAATTATATCATACATTGTAAAATGGCAAGTATGATGGGGAAAAAACAAAAATATAGTATAATGGGCAGTGAGAGTGGCTTCTTGTATACCATCTGCCCTAAGTGTTGGCTCTCCCTGGCTACCGGAAAGTGGAGGAAAGACATGTTCATCTATGTTTGCTCAGGTGTCTGTGAGCAGATTCTCACTACACACTTTCTTTTTTTTTTTTTTCAAAGATTTTATTTATTTATTTGAAGGAGAGAGACAGCAAGAGAGAGAACAGAAGGAGGGCGAATGTGAGAGGGAGAAGCAGGCTTCCTGCCCAGCAGGGAGCCCGATGCGGGGCTCGATCCCAGGACTCTGGGATCATGACCTGAGCCAAAGGCAGCCGCTTAACCAACTGAGCCACCCAGGCGCCCCTCATGACGCACTTTCTACACTAAAGCCCCTCCTGCTTTTTGTCTGTTCAGTGCATACCCACACACACACTCTCACACACCCTCGACTTATAAAAATAGGGTTCTGTTGAATGAATATGCACATTGCTCTGCTATTCTTTTTGCACTGGCAACGTATCAAACATTTTCATATGCCACAAAATATAACATGACTTTAAAAAAATTGTTTTAAAGATTTATTTTAGAGAAAGAGAGAGAAAGACCGTGAACACGCAGGGAGAGAAAGGCGCAGAGGGAGAGGGAGAGAATCTCCAGCAGACCCCCGCTGAGTGCAGAGCCCGACATGGGGCTCGATCCCATCACCTGAACTGAAATCAAGAGTCAACGCTGTATCAACTGAGCCACCCAGCCGCCCCTCTATTACATGACTTTCAATGATTATGCAAACCTCCAGTGTAATGAGCTTACAAGTCATTTACTAAACAAATAAAATGAGCACCTACTATGTGCTAGCCAATATGTATCATGATATTCTTGACCTCTTTAAGTTACTTGTACATTTCTGGGATTAAAGATAATACCACGACAGTCATCCTCATGCACACCTTTGATTAACTCCTCAGCATAAAGTTTGAGATGTCTTGCTGCGTCCAAGGATATATAGAGGCTCCTTCTGTTTTTCAATTTCATCATTTTTACCCAATTTTTCCTTTCATTTTATGATGTCACAAATTTTTTTTTTTAAGATTTTATTTACTTATTTGTCAGAGAGAGAGAGAGCACAAGCAGGGGAGAGGCAGAGGGAGAAGCAGGCTCCCTGCTGAGCAAGGAGCCTAATGCAGGACTTGATCCCAGGACCCTGGGATTATGACCTGAATCGAAGGCAGATGCTTAACCAGCTGAGCCACCCAGGTCTCCCGATGTCACAGATTTTCTTCACAACTTGACTTAAAGTGCTGATGTTTGGAATCAGCTCCTCTACTAACACAATGACCATTTGTAAAATTTGAAATGATCTTCCACTATAATTATGTTATTCGTGTGTTAATAATGGTGAAAATAATCTGGAGGACAAAGATCATCTGAGGCTTCTCTGATGACATCCCTGAAAGCAGGGTGAGGGGTCACCACTCAGGAGATGCTCAGGGATGAGAGAAACTACATCCTTTTCAGGACAGCATGTTGTTCTGGCAAAATTTTTCTTAAAATTAGGAGACAAATTACACTTAAAGTAAGTTTTAAAAAAAAATTATGTTAACCCCATAAAAGTCAAAGAGAACTGTGGTAAATTCTAAATGCATTCCTAGGCTAGATTAAACATAAATATGTTTAATATTAAATATGTTATCCTACCAAATAGTAGGATAAAAAATACCTAGCTGAAACCCACTGTAAACATCAGGGATAAGACAAGGATTACATAACATAATTCTATCTTATGACATAATTCTGAAGTTCTCTAGCCAACAAATTAAAACAAATACTAGAAAGGAAGAAACAAAATAATTTAATTTTTTTGCAAACTAATGGCACGTTTACAAAACCTAGAGTGTCAACTGAAAAGCCACTAAAAGAATAGGTATTCAGTGAAATGGCCACAAAGTTAAAGATATAAATTAATAGTCTTTCCTTCTTATATAAGCCCTAACCAGTTAGAAAAATGTAACAGGGAAACAATAACTTCCCAACTGCACCATCTCAACAAAAGTATAATTAGTCCCCGGGAAAAAATTAACTGAATTCACTAAGCAGTTAAGTATTAAGCTTTACTGAAAGACTAAGTTATTTTATTCTTTCATGTACTCATTAAGGCATTTTTTAAAATTTCCAGTATAGTCAGCATACAGTGTTATATTAGTTTCAGGTGTACAATATAGCGATTCAACAGCTCATGACTCAGAGCTCATCAAGAGAAGTGCGCTTTTAATCCCCTTCACCTGTTTCACCCATCCCCCCACCCACCCCCCTCTGGGAACCAGCAGTTCTCTGTAGTTAAGAGTCTGGTTTTTCGTGTGTCTCTTTTTTCTTTTTTCGTTTGTTTTGTTTCTTAAATTCCACATATGAGTGAAATCGTATGGTATTTGTGTTTCTCTGATTGACTTCTTTCACTTAGCAGTATATTCTCCAGATCCACCCATGTGTTACAAATGGGGAGCATTAAATCATTTTTCTTAATAAGACAGACATGGTCCCTGCCCCGCATAAAACCTGCTGTTTGTTGACATATCAACAATCAGAAATATTATGTTCACAGATGAAAATGTGCAATATTGTAAAGATACAATTTTGTCCTACATGAGGGATGAATCTAATGAAATGTCAATCAAAACCCAAAAGTACTGTTTTGGGGAAACTTGACAAAATATGGAAGTAAAAACGTGGGAGAAAAGCCAAGAACATTTGGAAAAGCATGGTCATAAAGGAGGCTTGCTCTAATTGCTATTAAAACACAGAGGGATTAAACAGTGAGCAATGGATAGACAATGAAACCAGGCATGGGTCAGAAACAGACGGAAGTAGACTCGAGAATCAGGTGTATAACAAAAGCCAGCATTCCACGGAAGTGGGAAAGGCTGGAGCACCCAGCAGGTTCGGACACGAAGAAGGTGGCACCCACAGACGGCGTGCCCGCTGTGAATTCAAGGAAAGGGCTAACAGAGTGGTGCGGGCAGGGTTAAGGGAAACCGCAGGGACGGTGCAGAACCTCCGGGGCCGTTAGAATCCCAGAGCCAAAGGGTCAAGAAGGAGAAGGAGCTTTGAAAACCCGGAGAGATGGCTACCTGAGGTAGGCACCCAAAGCCACCAGGACTTTCCCTCCAGCAACGCAAAAGGAAGCCAGCTGGGCAACCTGGAGAATAAATACCCGAACCTCGCTGTCCTCCTAGTCCCTCCAGCCTGTTGTGGCCTCCTTGGCACAGAGCAGGACAGAGGAAGGCAGATGGGGGGAGGGGGGCGGTGCTCACAGAGGGAAATGGACACCATCCAGCACCACAGATGGCTTCTTTACATAGCGTTCAGGGGACACTGGCTACCCATTTGGTGAAAATAAAAAGTTATAGCCCTACACCTCATCTTTTACCCCCCCAAACTAATGCCAGATAGATGAAAGATTTGATGCAAAAACACCTGAAACAAGACAACTGGGAGAAACAATAGCTAAATATTTATGCCATCTTGGTGCGGAGGGTGCCTTTCTGAACATATCATCGAGGCAGAACTGTAAAGGGAGGGACTAGCAAATTCGACAACATAAAATCTCAGTGGCAAAAACATATATATTATACTTTTTAAACCTGTTATTGCTTGTATAACAAAAGGTAAATTAAGAAGCGAACGTACTGAGAGTAATAATTTGCAATATTATAACCAAGGGTTAATATCCTTCATATGTAAAAGAACTCTTGTAAGAAATTAAGAGCAAAACTGTGGAAAAGCAGAGGAAGGGCAGAAACAGTCATTATGAAATCAGGCAGAAGCAGTAAAGGCCAAAGAAACATACACAAGAGTGTATCCAGCTGTAGTACTGATCAGAGAAATGCAAACTATAAGACACTATTTTGCCTGATTTCACAAAAATCAAAACGATATCATAAAAAAGTCCAAATGGTGAACGAAAGCCAGCGTAACGTAAAGGGCAGGAAGATAAGCGGTCGCACACAGCAGGCAGGAATGAAGGCGGGACCCCTTCTGGTGGGTAAGTAGGTCAGGCGTATCTTAAAAAAGTGCAAATGGTGAACGATAAAGCCAGCGTAACGTAAAGGGCAGGAAGATAAGCGGTCGCACACAGCAGGCAGGAATGAAGGCGGGACCCCTTCTGGTGGGTAAGTAGGTCAGGCGTATCTTCCACCTACCAAATCCGTATCTAGCCATTTATCCAAAGAGGACACTGGGAAAAGTGTGCAGACGCTCAGCAGTGGGTTGCAGACAGCAGAAAGCATTTGGAAGCTGCCAAAGGAACGAGATTAACAGCCACCCTGTTCAGCATCTACCACGAGCAGGCACCACGGGGAGCCCTAAGAGAGGGGAGGGGATGAGTCACACACCCTCATGAGTCAGGCCCCTGATTAGAGGAAGAGCCCCAGTGTCCAAAGATTAAGTGCTGAGCAGGTTACCGAGCTCAGCAGGGACGGGGCGGGGAGTGGGGGGGGGGGGATCTTTCCACGTCTTGGTATTTTTCTGAATGTTTTGCAATCCTGTTCTTAATCAAAACAAATAAATAAATAAAGCTATATTCAAAAAAAACCACCAACCACCTTGAATTCTCTGGAAAGGGAATTTATTTTGATGGTGCCTTTTTTGAAAAGATTTGAGAGAGAGAGTGCGAAACAACGGGGGAGGGGAGCAGGGAGAAGCAGACTCCCCACTGAGCACGGAGCACAAAGTGAGGCTCCATCCCAGGACCCTGAGATCATGACCTGAGCCCAAGGCAGACGCTTAACTGACTGAGCCACCCAGGTGCCCCGTGGCGATGCCTTTTAATGAGGTCATTTGAAAGCCCATTTATTTAAAAATAGAACCAAATCACAGCGTGAAGCTTTCCTGACCAAGAAGTGTCACAGGGACGCACATGGAGGTGCAAGACAGCCCTCACGAAGCCGGCCGGGCTACACCTGCCCAGGACTCTGCAGCACACACGTGGGAAGGAGAAAACAGAACGTCCCCAGAGGTTCTCATTTTCGTCTGACTGACATCTCAAGAGTCCCTTTTAGGCTAAAATGACATGGTTGGAAGCCTCAGCTGAAGAGCACTTAGCCATGCCCGCAACATGTGATTTCTTTTCTCCGCTGAGTTTAATGTGGAACCCAGCACGTGACACGTTTAGATCTTACAGATGCCCGTGAAATCTCCAAGCTGCTCCAAGTCTCCCTCTAACACGCCTGCACTCCTGCAGCCCTGGCTCCAAGCAGCAAACAGAATCGAAAGAAACCACTCTACAGGGACACCTGGGAGGCTCAGTCGACTCGGGATCTGCCTTCAGCTCAAGTTATGATCCCAGGGTCCTGGGATCAAGTTCCGCATCCGGCTCCCTACTCAGCAGGGAGCCTGCTTCTCTCTTCGCCTGCTGCTCCCCCTGCTTGTGCGCGCTCTCTCTCACAAATAAATAAATAAAATCTTAAAAAAAAAAAAGAAAGAGGGGCTCCTGGTTGGCTCAGCCATTAAGCATCTGCCTTTGGCTCAGATCATGATCCCAGGGTCCTGGGATCGAGCCCTGCGTCGGGCTCCTTGCTTGGCAGGAAGCCTGCTTCTCCCTCTCCCACTCGCCTTGCCTGTGTTCCCTCTCTCGCTGTCTCTCTCTGTCAAATAGATAAATAAAATCTTAAAAAAAAAAAAAAAGAAAAGAAAAGAAAGAAAAAAAGAAACCACTCTACAAAAGCACCTAAAGACATTTCCAAAGACGCAAGGATTGTCTTGAGTCTCACAGACATGTGGCAAGTCTCAGAGACGTCTGTAAATTCAGGCAGCCTGGAAATAGTTGGCACAAAGCTGCAGCTCCTGGGTTGTTTTCTACCCAGAGAAATCAAATCTCGTGGGATCCCGAGTCCTGTGAGACTACCAGCGTCCCTTCTCAAACTCCAAAATAAACCCCAAATTGACAGGGACCGGGACCTAGATGTAAACAAGGCAGCAGTCAAAAAGGCCCCGAGTGAAAGAGCCTCTGTCAACAGACTGGCGGCCTGTGCTCCAGAATGGGGGTCAAGTGCAGCAGCTTTCAAAGCACCAACCGACTGCTTTTAAAAGGACACATTTTACAGTGCCCAACATGCATATCATTTTTTTTCTTTTCTAAACTAAAAGTAGTCCAAGATGAGTCAACTAACAGGATTACTGTGAAAAGAAACGTAATACTTGGAAGCATTTTTCATGACACTGGGGTTCACTGCCGTCCACCGCGCCTGTGCTGGAGGGCTCAGAGGCAGGCACTACCTCCCACCCCACGTCCCCTTTCTCCTCCTGAATGGACCCTGGAGGGGATTCATTAAAACTCAGAATGACGCGGCTGGGAAGAGGACGAAGGGGAGGCCATCCCGGGGAACAGGGAGGCCTGTCCTGGCCCTGGAGGGGGGTGAGGCCTCTCTGGGGTCCTGCACCAAAGCACCTATTCCACTTCCCCCCCGAATCCCCCATTGAACCACAGGCCTAGAATGTAACCATGACGTCACCAGCATCCAGCACGGTGACAGGCACAGGTGGCCTACAGGTAGCAGCTGCTTACCAGGGACCCCCACAGTGAAGGGGAGGCCAGATACTCTTTTTTTTTTTTAAGCTGTTATTTTGGGGCACCTGGATGGCTCAGTCAGTTAAACATCTGCCTTTGGCCCAGGTCATGATCCCAGGGTCCTAGGATCAAGACCTGCATGGGATGGGCTCCCCACTCAGTGGAGAGTCTGCTTCTCCCTCTTCCTCTGATTCTCCCCTCCCCGCCGCTCATGCTCTCACTCATGCTCTCTCTCTTCTCTCTCAAATAAATAAAATCTTAAAAAAAAAAGCTGTAATTTTTTTAAAAGGAGAGAAAAAAATCAGAAAAAGAAGGGAGAGGAGGAGGACAGAAGAAAGAGAGGGAGAAGGAGGCTGGATCCCCAGGAATTCGTGGAGGACAAAAAACCCCATAAATTCCAGCTATTCAAGTATTTAAAGATAGTGAACCAAACATGTGTGATTTACTGTGAAATACGTTAAAAAACAGGATGGATTGGTATATTGATACAGGCATGCACAGATGGATAAATCTGATTAAGTAACCCTAGCAAAATGTTCATGGTAGAATCTGGGTCCTGAGGACACAGAGATTCACAGCAAAATTCTTTCAGTTTTTCTCTAAGTTTAGAAATTTTCCTAATAAAATGTTGGGGGAAAAATTAGCACTTCTCCCATAAACAGGGCCTAAATTGGTTACCAAATTTAAGAAAAGATTAAAATAGGGTACAATTTTAAAACCAAAGCACGTCCTCCACGGACCATCTCTGGCTTGGCCTCCTGGAGAGGGCAGGCCCAGGTTTCTAACTTGCCTTCCGGGGCCCCTGAGCCTCGGAGGGACCCAAGATGGTGCAATCACAAGAGGACAGACGGCATAAGGTTCGCTGGCTTGCTGAGGGGCCTGGGGGCACCCCGCACAAATCAAATGATACTCAGCCCACTGAGCCTAAGGCCGCTTGCAAGGGATACACAATTCCTAGTTTGTCTTTTCAAACAGTGAGCTCAGCGCCCACTGCTTTGAGATTTACCTTGAGAACGACGGAGAAGTCAACATCCTTGGTTTCCTTCAGGCCAAGTGGAATCAGTGGGACCGTAAATGCCTCCCTATAAGGAACACAGCAAGGTATGTGAACATTGTGACCCCGGCCGCTCTGCGCCCAGCAGCCCACTCAGGGCACCCCCACCTCTGGACGCCAGTCCCACACACACTGCTTCATGTTCCATGAAGATGACTCTGGTCACCTGCCTGTCTCTGTTCTAAGCCCAATCCCAATGCCCTGTGACTTCTGGACTATGCAGCCTAACACAGGAGGCCTACCACCTTGACCGAGGTCCCGACCTCCACTGTTCTTTCAACGACTGCACCGAGGACCTCCTGTGTGGCAGGGTCTGGGCCTGGGGCGTGCACTGCTCCCCGACCTGCACGCACCACACTAGCCAGTGGACCTCCTTCATCAGCTCCCATCCCCACCCTCCTCCCCCATTCCTCACCAGGGCGGGTCCCACCTCTCCTGCGGCCCTCCAATCCTGGGCCCTCGGGGGCCTCCTCTGATGGGGCGTGTCCCCCTCGGTGTCCCATCACCTGTATGGGGAAGGCCTTGAGGGCCGGGGCCCCTTCTGATACCTAAATGCACCCAGCTCCAGCCTAGGGTCACGCGCTGGCCAGTTACTTGCCCCCCAGGCGGCTCCTCCCCAACTGACCACTCAGTTCCCCCACCGGTCACCCTGGAAGTATGCCCTGAGCCTACATTCTTAGGGACAGGGGCAGGGCCAACAGGAAGTAAAGGGGGCTCGGGCTGTGTTTTGCAAACAGGGATTTAGCTCCCTGACCTGTAACAGGAGACCTCCTGGGGCCGCTCAGCCCAGCCAGGGAGAAGGCCAGGAATGCGGAGCAGGCTGAGCGGACAATGCAGCTGCAAGCTGGAACTGCCTCCGTGGCCGCGGGAAAACCACGGGCTGCGCCATCCAACCGTGGGGGCGTGTGGCTTCCCCGAAGCCTGCAGGGAAAGCTGGACCCTACTGGAAGGAGACAGGATGGACCGTGCCTCTCTCCTCTGCGCCCAGCACCCTCCTGCCCTCACCCCACTGGGGCTGGAGGCAAGGCCTGTTCTCCCCGTGACTGGGGAGAGCAGCCAGGGCACCCCAGCCCCAACCTGGCGCTAACCTAACTCCCTCCATGACCTCCAGCCTCGTGTTTTCTCATCTGCCCAGCCAGACCGTTTCTTCCCGGCCTGCCTCACAGAAGTGTTTAAAGATCAACTGTGCTTAGAAAGAAACAATCCGCTTTGAAAACAGGAAGGGGGTGGAGGCGAGCCCAAGGCGTCATTACCTCTCTCTCCCCTCTTCCCGACGGCACAGGGGACCTCCCGGCAAACAAGAGCCAGGCTGTAATCACGCAGGGGCCTTTGTGCCCGCACTCCAGACAGCAAGTGGGAATATGAAACATCCTACATTTACCAGCGAAGTCGGGCCCTGCCTCACTTACTCAAGGAACTTCGACCTTTGGGCAGAACACTGGAATTTACTACCACAGCGGAGGCTGGGAGAAGCCTCTCATTTAGTGTTCTGATTAGGCGTTCAAACCCACACTGGGAGCCCACAGGTGAGCGAGCCAGGACACACGGACATCACAGAAGGAACAGCAGAGGTTCCACACACAAACGCTTTCCCTCCGGCCCTGAAAAACACCCACGCGCCATGCAGAGGCTTGGGGACAATCCAAAGGTGACTCCGGGTTCCCAAATGTCATCCTTTTGTGAATCCGCAGGACTATTCACTCACTGAGTCTCCCCTGGAGCTCACCTACCTTTTGAGAAGTCTCAGTTGCCCACAAAGAGCTTCTCAAAGTTATTTCTCTATAAAGAGGGACCTCTCTTTCAAAGGTAGCTCACCTTGGGGAGACTTTCTGAGCTTTCCTGAAGGCCCCGCCTCAATACCACGCCTCTCACAGACACTCCCAGGGGAGGCTTCTGAATTCCGACATTTGTTTCTCAAAGATTTACTGGGGCACATTTCTGAAGCATCCCCTCAGGGAACTCACATGGGTCCCCTTAATCTTTGAGGTAAATGACCCCTGTCAAGTAGTTTATGTGTTTTTGTGTCCCATCCACAGAATGAGCCAGTCAGGCCCTGTGCATGGTGAGGAGGCTGACAGGGAAGGAGGGAGGGCAGTGTGGGCCCCCACCTGAGAGCAGGCAGGCTCTCAAATCTAACCACAAGTGGGTGTCCAGGGCATCTTTATGGCAAAGCCATGTGAGAGATGCCATCTCTTCATCCGGACCCAGTCACATGGCTCTTCCCTAAAACTATGCCGCAAGGGTCCAAGGACAGTTAGATGCCTTTCTGTCCAACTGCCCAGGTGTTTCCAACAAACCCCATCTGTTCGTCCCTTGATTCTTGTACCATGCTCAATCCTCAAACTGATCGATCCCTCTCTTCCCAAAGCAGGGTCGGCCACACTCTCACGTCTATCTGGGCACCATCCCGATAAGGCACGTTCCGAGGCTCAGAGAGTAACTCGAAGCAGCATTGCCCCCACTTACTCCGTGCTCTGGTAGACTCCCACTGAGATGTTGAGCCCCTCCAGCTCTTCCTTAAGCATCTGCAGATCTGAGTTCACAAAGCTCAGTTCCAGGCGCACCTGCTCCCGTACCTTGTGGTTCGTAGCTGCTCTGTTGGAAAAGTAGGGGGAGAAAAGTGCCTTCAGCCAGGCTGCCCAGTTGCCAGGGGAACAGACCTCCCAGGCCCCATAAGGAAGTTTGGAGGGTTCACTTGCAGATGTGAGGGCCAGAGGTGACCAGATGTCTCTGAGATGCCCGCACCTGGCCCATCTTGAGCCACGCCTGCCAGTAAATGCACCTGGGACGTGGCTGATAGACTAAGCTACCAGACATAAATCTTAAGACATCCCTGCAGAGAATCAGCTTTGAGAAGAGAAAAGAGAACTGCTTCCAGCCACCCAAAAAAGACCATAAATTATCCCCTTGAAAGGAAATGGATAAGAAAACAAAGAAGGAGGGGGCGCCTGGGTGGCACAGCGGTTAAGCATCTGCCTTCGGCTCAGGGCGTGATCCCAGCGTTCTGGGATCGAGCCCCACATCAGGCTCCTCCGCTATGAGCCTGCTTCTTCCTCTCCCACTCCCCCTGCTTGTGTTCCCTCTCTCACTGGCTGTCTCTATCTCTGTCAAATAAATAAATAAAATCTGTAAAAAAAAAAAAAAAAAAAGAAAGAAAAAGAAAACAGAGAAGGAGGTAACGCTCCCCAGCTCATTCTAAGAGGTCTAGTCTAACCCTGACCCAGACTAGAGGAAGACATCACAAGAAAGTAAAACAATAAACCGACATCCTTCATGAATATATATGCAAAAATCCTCAACAAAATATTAACAAGCCGAACCTAGCCACATTTAACAAGGATTATATACCACAACCAAGTGGGACTTATCCCAGGATTGCAAAGTTGGTTTAATACCTGAAAATCAATTATTGTAACATACTGTATTACTAGGATATAGGATAAAAAAACACATGGTCCTCTCAATAGATACAAAAGAAGTATGGGATAAAGGCCAACACAGATTCATGATAAAAATTCTCAACAAACTGGGAACAAACAAGAATTTACAAAACTTGATAAGACGCACCTACAAAAACCCAAAGCTAACATCATACTAGTGGTGAAAGCCATGCTTCTCCATTATGATCAGGAACAAGACAATGACATCTGCTTTTGCCACTTCTAATCACGACTGTACTAGAACTTCGAACCAGTGACAATAGGTAAACAAAGAAATTAAAGGCATCTGGATTGGAAAGGAAGGAATCTTTATTCATAGATGACATAATCTTGTATGTAGAAAATCCCCAGGCATTCACAAAACACATACTAGCACTAATACACTCAGTAAGGGCACAGGATACAATTCAATATGTAAGAATCAATTTTATCTCCACTACCAGCAATGAGCGCTCTTAAGATGAAATTAAGAAAACAATTTCATCCACAATAGCATCAAAAAAGAGTAAAATATTTTGAAATAAATTTAGCAAAAGAAGGGTAAGACTCGTACACTGAAGACTACAAAACACTGCATATTAAATGGTGAGACAGTCCATGTTCACGGACTGGAAGATTCACTATTGTCAAGGTGTCAATTCTCCCTAATTCATCTATCAATCCAATGCAGTTCCGGTCAAAATCCCAGTGAGCTTTTCAGTAGAAATTCACAAACTGATCCTAAAATTTGTATGGATTTTAAAACTTACCACAGATCCACAGCAATCAAGATAATGTAGTATTGATGTAAGGATAGGCAACGGGACAGAACAGAATCCAGAAATAAATCCTTACATTTACAGTCAATTGATTTGCATAAAGGTGACAAGACATTTCAAAGAAGGAAAGACAGTCTTTTCAACAGTGTCCCCAGGATCACCCCCACATTCAGTGATCCACTAGGAGGGCTCACAGGATTCATAACATAGTTGTACTCATGGCCCTGATTTATTACAGCAAAAGGGAAAGGTACATGGGGTGAGGTCTGGAGGACACCAGGCACAGGCTGCAGAGAGTCCTCTTTGCACACCTGACGTGCTAAACTCCTCCAGTAGTGTTTTGACAACATGTGTGAAATGCTATCCACTCAGGAAGCCCATTCGAGCCATGGTGCCCTAGGTTTTTACTGGGGACTGGTCAGATGGGCACTTGTGTCTAGCGTGTTCCACAATTCCAGACCCCCTAGAAGGAAAGCAGGTGCTCAGCATTTATAAACCATACTGTTTGTGCAAACAGTTCAGGCACAGTGAGCCCCTCTTACCAGTTCTGGAAACGGCGGAGACTATCCTGAAATTAAGTTTCCAGACACTAGCCAAGGGCTAACCTTGCAAGCGGGCTTTCTAAGGATAGCTGTCTCAGGTCTGCTCTGATAACTCTTTTCTGCACAATCCACAAAAAATAAACTTCAATCTAAATCTCATCCCATACATAAATATTAAGTCAAAATGGATCAGAGATGGGGGCACCTGGGTGGCTCAGTCTGTTGAGCGTCTGCCTTTGGCTCAGGGCATGATCTCAGGGTCCTGGGATGGAGCCCTGTGTCCGGCTCCCTGCTCAGGAGGGCGTCTGCTTCTCCCTCTCCCTCTGCACCCCCTCTGCCCTGCTCATGCTCGTTCACTCTCTCTCTCTCAAATGAATAAATAAAATCTTTTAAAAAATGGACCACAGACTTCAATGTAAGAGCTAAAACTCTACCACGTCTAGAAGAAAATATAGAAGAAAATCTTCATGACCTTGGGCTGGGCGAAGTGTTCTTTGCTATACACCAAAAGCACAATCCATGAAAGAAGAAATCAAACTGGATTCTGCCAAATTTAAAAACTTCTGTGATTCAGGGGCGCCTGGGTGGCACAGCGGTTAAGCGTCTGCCTTCGGCTCAGGGCGTGATCCCGGCGTTGTGGGATCGAGCCCCACATCAGGCTCTTCCGCTATGAGCCTGCTTCTTCCTCTCCCATTCCCCCTGCTTGTGTTCCCTCTCTCTCTGGCTGTCTCTCTCTCTGTCGAATAAATAAATAAAATCTTAAAAAAAAAAAAAAACCTTCTATGATTCAGAAGACATCATAAAAGGAAAAAAAAAAGAAAACACAAGCCACAACCTGGAGAAAAATATTTGCAGATTATATATCTGATAGAGAATTTGTATCTAGAATATATAAAGAGTTCTGTTAATTAAATAATAAAAAGACATACAATTTTTTTTAACGGGCAAAAGATTTTTTTTAAATTGAGATGTAACCGAATACATTATATTAGTTTCAGGTATAAAACATAATGATTCCATATTTATATATATTGCAAAATGATCATCACTATAAATCTAGTTAACATTCACCACCACAGTTACAGAGCTTTTTCTTGTGATAAAACCTTTTAAGATTTACTCTCTTAGCAACTTTAAAATATGCCATACGGTGTTACTAACTATAGTCACCATGCTGTATATTAAATCCCCATGACTTTTTTATTTTATAACTGAAAGTTTGTGCCTCTTGACCCCTTTTACCTATTTCACCCATCTCCCAATCCCCAACTCTGGCAAGCATCCATCTGTTCTCTTATCTATGAGCTTTTTTTTTAAATAAAGATTCCACATATAAATGGGATCATGCGGTATTTCTGTTTCTGTTTGACTTAGTTCATTTAGCACATGCCCTCGAGGTCCGTGTTGTCACGAATGGCAAGATTTCATGCTTCTTTATGGCCAAATTACATTACACTGTATATACACACCATCTTCTTTATCCGTTCATCCACTGATGAACGCTTAGGTTGTTTTCCGTATCTTGGCTGTTATAAATAATACTTCAATGAACATGGGGGTGCATACATTTTTTAGTTAAGTTTTTGTTTTCCTCGGATAAAGACCCAGAAGTGGAATCGCTGGATCACATGGTAGTTCTAATTTTAGTTCTTTTACGGGAACTCCATACTGTTTTCCATAGTGGCTGCACCAATTTACATTCCCACGAACAGTGCGTGAGGGTTCCCTTTTCTCCATGTCCTCATGAACACTTGTTATTTCTTCTCTTTTTGATAACAGCCCTTCTAACAGGTGTGAGGTTTCACCGTGGTTTCGATTTGCCGTTCCCTGCTGATGAGTGATGTTGGGCATCTTTTCATGTGTCTGTTGGCCATCTTATGTCTTCTTTGGAAAAATGTCTATTCAGATCCTCTGCCCATTTTTTAATCAGATCGTTTTTGTGTTACTGAATTGTATGAGTTCTCTATATATTTTGGATATGAATCCCTTCTCAGATAGGTGATTTACAAATATTTTCTCCCATTCAATAGGCTGCCTTTTCATTTTGTTGCTGGTCCTTGCTGTGCAGTTTTGTAGTCTGATGTAATCCCAGGTGTTTATTTTTTGCTTTTGTTGGTTTTACTTCTGGTGTCAAATTCAAAAAATCCTCACCACAATCAATGTCCAGGGGCTTACCCCCTATGTTTTCTTCTAGGACTTCTATGGTTTCAGGTCTTATACTCAAGTCTCTAATTCATTTTGAGTTAATTTTTGTGTATCATGTAAGACAGTGGTCCAGCTTCATCTTTTGCACATGGCTGTGCAGTTTCCCCGTCACTAAGAGACTATCCTTTCTCCATTGTACATTCTTGGCTCCTCTGTATTCAGTTAATTGACCATATATGCATGGGTTTATTTCTGCACTCTCTATTCTGTTTCACTCATCTATGTGTCTGTTTTTATGCCAATACCATACTGTTTTACTATAGCTGTGTAATATAGTTTGAAATCCAGAAGCGTGATACCTCCAGCTTTGTTCCAGATTGCTTTGATTATTCAGACTCTTCTGTGGTTCCGTGGGAATTTTATTTTATTTATTTTATTTTTAAAGATATTTTATTTTTAAAGATTTTATTTATGAGAGAGAGAGAGAGAGGGAGGGAGGGAGCGCACAAGCCAGGGGAGGGGTAAAGGGAGAAGCAGGCTCCTCACCAAGCAAGGAGCCCAATGTGGGACTCGATCCCTGGGCCCTGGGATCACGACCTGAGCTGACAGCAGACGCTTACCCAACTGAGCCACCCAGGCATCCCTCCATGAAAATTTTAGAATTGTTTTATCTATTCTTAAAAAGTGCTGTTGGAATTTTGATAGGGATTGTACTGAATTTGTAGATTGCTTTGGCTGTATGGACATTTGAACGATATTAATTCTTCCAATCCATGAGCATAGGATATTTTTACATTTATTTGTGCCTTCAATGTCTTTCAATTGTTTCCAGCGTACAGGTCTTTCACCTCTTTTGTTAAATTTATTCTTAGGTATTTTATTATTTTTGATGCAATTGTAAAGGCAATATTAATTTCTCTTTCTGATAATTCCTTATTGGTGTATAGAAATACGACATATTCCTGTATATTGATTGTATATCCTGCAACTTTCTGAATTAATGAAATGGACAAAGACTTGAATAGACATTTTACTAAAGAACATGTATGAATGTCTGGGGCGCCTGGGTGGCACAGCAGTTAAGCATCTGCCTTCAGCTCAGGGCGTGATCCCGGCGTTCTGGGATCGAGCCCCACATCAGGCTCCTCCACTATGAGCCTGCTTCTTCCTCTCCCACTCCCCCTGCTGTGTTCCCTCTCTCACTGGCTGTCTCTCTCTCTGTCAAATAAATAAATAAAAATCTTTAAAAAATAAATAAATAAATAAATAAATAAATAAATAATTAGAAATTAAAAAAAAGAATATATATGAATGTCTAACAAGCACACAAAAAGGTGCTGCATGTCTTGAATCAGTATAGGGAAATACAATTTAAAACCATAATGAGATATCAATACACAGCTAGACTGACTATAATAAAAAAGAAACAATAACAAGTGTTGAGGAGGATGTAGAGAAACTGGAACTCTCACACACTGCTGACTGTAAATGACACAGCCCTTTGGAAAACAGCTGAGTAGTTTCTAAAAATGTGAAATATCCGGGTCACCTGGGTGGCTCTCTTGGTTAAGCATCCGGCTCTTGATTTTGGCTTAGGTCATGATCTCAGGGTCATGAGATCGAGCCCTGCATTGGGCTCCATGCTCAGCAGAGAGTCTGCATGCGGATTCTCCCTCTCTGTCTTCCTGCCATTCACTCTCTCTCTCCCTTTCTCTCTCAAATAAATAAATAAATCTTTTTAAAAAATAAAAATGTTACATGTAAACTTACCATATAACCAAGTAGTCCACTCCTAGGAATCTATGTAAGAAAAATGGAAACTTACATCCCAACAAAGGTGTGTATGTGATGTTTATAGTAGCATTACTCATAATAGCCAAAAAGTGGGGGAAATCCAGACATCCATTAACTGGCAAATTGGATAAGTAAAATGAGATATATTCCCAGAATGGAATGGTGTAAAGCAATATGGAGCCATGAACTTTACCCAAGTCCTCAAAGCAGAAGTTTGGACACCTACTGGAAGACTTTACAGGTGCTCCCTCACTTTATGGATTAGGAATCATCGCAAAAGTAACAGTGGCAATAATAACCAAGTCCTGGGCCAGGCCTCGCAGGGCACATGCCCATGAACCATCCCAGCAAGTCCTCAGGCATTCCTCGGACCAGCTACTAGAACTTTCTCCTTTCACGGATGAGGACACCTGAGGTTCCTCAGCCAAGAGCTCCAGCCAGCCGGAGAAATGGTACCTCATCACCTTCCCCTTGCCAGCTGATGAAAATCCAGCCACCTGTCACGGGCTCACTTTGCTCACTGCCTGTCCACCTTTCCCCCAGAAAGCAAAATGCTAAACCACTTCCCCTGCAGTCTGCCCTCTGCACTGGGGCTCTCCCTGCCTTGCCACATACTTGAGCTCATCAATTTCTCCCCATGATGTGTTTATATGTATTCTCTCCCTTTTCTCTCTCTCCTGCCCATCACTGAACCCTTCTCCTTGACCCACAAACTTATGCCACGCCTTCTCAGAAAAAGCCACGCCTGACCCTGGCTGCAAATAGGATGTCACTTGCCCTTTTACTACTGAGTACGTCTCTACGTGCACATCTGGGCTTCCCGGGAGGGCAATGAGATATTGGAAGCTCAGTCTGGTGAATATCACTGGTTTGGGGATTTTGGTGGGAGGGGGGAAGCATGACTACCAGCACGAAATACATTTTATATCACACCACAGTATACACATACATACATACCCCTAAAACAAAAGTCGCACAAACCAAACTTTGCCACACATACAATACATGTCAATATATTTGAGTCTATTCTAATGGCTTATTTTTTTAAGAGAGTAATATTTGCGGGCGTCTCAGTCGGTTAAGCATCTGCCTTCCGCTCAGGTCATGATCCCGGAGTCCAGGGATCGAGTCCCACATCAGGCTCCCGGCTCAGCGGGGAGTCTCCCTCTGCCTCTCACCCTGCTTGTGCTCTCTGTCGCTCACTCTCTCTCTCAAATAAATAAAATCTTAAAAAAAAATAAATAAAGCTATCAATTTAAATAAATAAATAAATAAATAAATAAATAAATAAATAAATAAAATATTCACAACTCTCCAGTTCTGATTCTCTGACACCAACTGGGTGCCCAGCAATTCAATTCAATTCAATTCCCACAGGTTAAAGGCTCAACACCCCAAGACTGCCCCCATGTCACGTGCCAGTCACAAGGTTGGGTAGGGGAGGGCCACCTGTACTTGGGAACAACCAGCTACAAATCAAGGGTTCCCCCAACACCCTTTTCTGATAACTTGCCAGAATGACTCAGAACACTCAGGAAAACACTCTACTTAAATGTCCTGTGGTTTATTTTAAAGGACACAACTTCAGGGCAGTCAGATGAAATAGAGCCCACAGGCTAAGGAAGAGTAAGCAGCCTCCATATTCTCCCCAGGCACACCCCCCGCCCCCAGCACCTTGATGTGTTCACCAACCTGGAATTTCCCAAACCTCTTTGTGAGGGGTTGTATGGAGGTTTGTGTGGGCACAACTGATTAAATCACTGGCCACTGGCAACTGAACTCAATCTTCAGCCCCCTTCCCCACCCCGGAAGTCCAGGGGTGGCACTCTAAATTCCAATCCTCTCACCAGGTTTGGTCTTCCCAGTTAAAAGCCCCATTCTGAAGGCCCTGTCCCCTCATTAGCACACAGAAGGCAGGAGGTTCCAAGGGCTCTAGGAGCTCTGTGCCCAGAACCAAGCACAGAGTCTTTATTTATTTTTAATTAGGCTCTGTGCCCAACGTGGGGATCGAACTCACAACCCCGAGATTGAGTCCCACACTCTACCACCTGAGCCAGCCAGGCACCCCTCCAAATATTTATTTTTTATGAAACCACAGCAACCCCATGGACTGATTTCATACACACCACGGGGCACAATCTGCCGCTTGTAAAACCTGTACCACAGAGATGTTTCTGAGGATGGGACTGTTTCACTAGTGATCCACACTAGTGAACACAAGGACACAAGGAAAGAAACTGGGGAAAGCTTCTTCTTTGCAATTTGTTTGCCTTTGGCTGAATCAAAGGGTCTGAAATGTGTTCCAAGTCCCAGTCCCTTCTTCGTACTGCCTGCCAGGAAGCCCCGAGACAAACTGTGGCCCATGTCTAACAAAGGATACAGAAGTTATAATGGAGAACAAGACCTTTGCCTTCTATTTCTTTCTCTTTCTCCTGGAAATTGGCATTGTCTTTTCCACATGGTGGGGGCTCAGCACATTTTAGCTGATGTCAGAACAAATGGCAGAATAAAGACCACTCCCTAGAAGCCACGGCAGGGGTGGGGGTGGGGGGGAACTGGTTCTCTGCAACAGAGTGGACCCAACTTAAATATAACAATTTACACCCTAAGACCCTTGCCCGAATGTCTGCGGAAGCTTCCAAATAGGCCAACTTGATTTTCCCACCTCTATATACTGATCTGCTACTTCTCTTCCCTCTTGACTGGGCAATCTGAGATTTAGAATTTGCAACAAATCAACGAGCTACTCTTTGGACATGGACCCCTGGGTGGGTCACTCTGGACAACATTGTGGCCGGGGCGGAGGGGGCGGGGATCAGGGTCAGTCTCCACAATGCTAACCTTTGGGTACAATGACGAGTGGGAAACCAACCGTCGAGTGTGAGCGGCTTCTAGTACAGAGAATGATTTTTCACGGATTCACTGGTGGGAGGGGCTTCTCAAAGAAGGTCAATCAATGATGATGTATGTGAATATGATGTATGTGCCCAGGTTAGGGGAACAGCTCGGGGTAACATATAAAAATAGAATCAGCCGGCCCGAATTAGGAATTAAAACCAGAGCCTCAGTCTGCACCTAGGCTGCCCTTCCAGATGACAACAAATCGCTTCTACGGGCCTCCTTGGAAGATGGTTTTTTTCTCACCTTCCCCTTGGTTGCAAACCTCCTCTGAGAACCTTATGGCCCAATAACTGATGTTACAGCCAAAAGAGTCCTTAAGGCCAACTGGGATGAGGCCAAAGAGCGTTTCGGCCCGGAGTCTCCAACCTAGGTTCTCCATGGCCTCCCTCTGGCCTGAACCTCCAAGGAAAGGCCTCTTCCCTTGGGTTTTTCATAAAGAGCGTGCAGCACTTGCAAAAGTCAAGAATGAGAAGGCGTCCCACTGACTCTCTTCAAGTGATCAACCCAACAAGCGTGCACGGGAACAGAAGGCCACATTCAATTATCTCCTGAGGGTACCGACTACATCCACGCATGCTTTCCCTGAATTTGGAGCTGCTGAGGCCTTTTCCACCTTAAGAATTAGCTCCTACATGATAACAGCGTGTTTCTTTGCTCCAAGTCCAAAATTTATTTAAGGTCCCATGTTTTGTCTTAAAGATGCAGGTGAATTTCAAATGTTGACCCATATAACTCCATTTGCTTTAGTGTAATTTTTTTCTCCCAAGTCTTTCAGTAAAATTGTAACGCCCTCCCCGCCCCCTGCCCCAACCCTCACCAGGAACAGGCATGTTGAAAAGCACCAAAGAGTTGCACCAACTTCAGAGACCTTACTGGAACACTTTGACCTTAATCCATCTGACCCCAAATCCTGCAAATACCACCTGGTGGCCTCCAGTGGCCTCCTGTGGCCACCCAGCGAGGGCAGCAGATCAGCTGGTCTGGCAGGACATCTGCTCCCAGTGTAGCCAGTGTAGGAAGGGAGGCCTCAGGGCTGCTGTGAGCCCCAAAGGCCAAGGGGCTCACACACCGCACGGCACAGACACACACCAGCCACCCTCAGAACTGATGGTGTGAGCAGCCACTAACCTCAAGTCACTCTCCTTACAGCTGACGCTACCCCTGGTCACCTCCTGCCCAGAGTTTCATGACCCTCCAGAGCACAGGTTACAAACTGGAGGTCAAGGGGGGCTCGTTTACTTGGTCCTAACGGTGTTATATTTCCCCCCATTGAACGATGCACCAATATTTAAAATTCAACTATTAGATGGTTCGAAAAAAAAGGAGAGAAAAAGGTCAGATCTTTATCTTCTGCAAAAAACAAAAACAAAAATAAAAATCCGCAGATCTAGCAACCCTAGTCCTCCCCTCCACACAAGGCACACTGCAGGTGGCCCCTCCAGAGAGAGCATGTGCTCTGTACTTCGCCACTGTCCCCACCACTCCCTAATGCCTCACAGCACCAGGCCCAGCCCCTCCAGTCTTTCCCGAGCCCACCCAGCCCCTGTAAGCCTCAGAGTGGGCTAGCCCTGCTCTAGCCCAAAAGGTACCGGTACAAGAGGGGAACCTGAGCCCAAAGATGTTAAATGGCCTACCCTTACGCAAAGGCCCAGTTAGTCAAAATGGAATGACGTGGCAACATGCTTTAAATTTCACAAAGACCATCTCTGTTTCAGAGAAACAGCATCATGTTTCCATCCCAGCTTTACTCAAGGGAGGGCAGGGTGATAGAAAAAGAGAGAGGATATTGTCCTTGCTTAGCCTGGAAAAGTACATTTAAGATATCTGCTCTCTTCCCAGTCAAACTCCAGGAAGCTCATGGACTCTTGGTGGATCCGGCTCAGAGGAGGAAAAGACCTTGAGAGGGTACAAAGCCTGGCTCCTCTCAGCACGTGCCCAGCCCCCCACCAATGCAGGTAAACACTGGGACCCCTGCATTCCTGCATTTGGGGGGACATCCTCCCAAATGTTCTTTTTTTTTTTTTTTTTTAAGATATTTATTTATGTGAGAAAGAAAAAGAGAGTGTGAGTGAGGAGGGGCAGAGGGAGAGGGAGGGAGAATCTGAAGCAGACTCCACACTGAGTGCAGAAGTGGGGCTCGATCCCACGACCGCGAGACCCTGACCTGAGCTGAAACCAAGCGTGGGACGCTGAACCGACTGAGCCACCCAGGCGCCCCCCAAACGCTCTATCTTTATCTGAGGGCCGTGGAGGGACATCTGAGAACCTGAAAGCAGACAGGCGCACAGACAGGACAGCGGGGCCCAATTCATGACAGAAACTACCCCTTGGCGGCAGGGACAGCCAACTAATCGGCCACCTGGCGACAACCACGGAGCCAAAGCCGGACCTGGCTGAACGCCTTATTTGTTTTCGGGAAACCGTTGGTGCTGCCGGAGTCAGATTAATAAATACCCTTAGGGCTCTCTCTCACAACACTCTCCAGAAAGGGCCACTTTGAACTTTGAGGTCACTGCGAAAATCATTAACAACCCCACCCTACCCCCACGCTGCCAGCTCGGCAACCGCCAACCCGACAATGAGCTTGAACCACCGGGCCTCGGAGGCGGGTCGCTGCTGTCACTGAGAGAGCAAGACAGACGAAACCACCGCTGGTTCCCACCTTAGAAACGCCAAGGCCCCCGCTCAGAAAGGGCCTTCCTGACTGGCCTGTTTCTAAGGCTCCGCCACGAGGTCACATTTCCCTTTCAGTGACACCCTAGAAAACATCACCTCTGACATGACCGGACTTGTCTGCTGTGTATTAAGCTCCCCACCCCAAGAGATCAAGCATCGTGAAAGCAGGGCCTGCAGCCTTCTCCTCTTGCATCTCAAACACAGCCCTCCACGTCCTAGGCGCTCAAGAAATTCATTTACGGGGTGAATGAACAGCCCAATCCCCTGCCGTCGGCTCCCGGGGAGCCACAGAGTCAAGGCTGCCCGCCTGCCCCCTTAGCTGCATCAAAGTATCAGCCCAAACCGGCCACCACAAATCACACATGGGAAGAAGGGGGATGGGGGGGCACACCTGCAGCCGTCCCAGCTCGGCAACCTCGGCTGGCCCAGGGCCGCCGCTCCCGAAATCGGGGGGCCTCTCCCAAGCTACACCGGCTGCATGAGGTCCACTGCACTGTGGACCTGACCGTCCCTAGCTCCAGCCTTCTCCAGGGACAAGGACACCGCCAGACCTTTAAAAAGGTGAAATGTTGTGGGGCGTCAGGCTGGCTCGGGCGGCGGAGTGTGTGACTCTCGATCTCAGGGTTGTTGAGTCCGAGCCCCACGCTGGGTGTAGAGATTACTTAAAAATAAATAAGTAAATAAACTTAAAAAAAAAGGGGGGAGGGTGAAACGTCATAATGGCTTCATAGTCTCCTCCAGTCACACAACCTGGCCTCTACTCTGTTACAAAAGTAGCTGGAGGAGAGGTTTCCAGAACTCTGGCCACGCTAGGACTGTATCAATGCCCACACAAGGCACAGCACTGGGGTCTCTGCGCTGGTGGTAGGTTTAGGTGGTTGGTGATCTTTCCTTCCGGGCCTTTGCAGGATCGCACAATAAAAATGAGTAAAACGAATAAAAGTAATTCATGCACTTCATAAAAGGACATCCAAACACGGGAGGGAGTGACATGACCAGGAGAGTCACCTCCACCTCCATCCCTGGTCTTGCTCCCAAGAGCTGACTCTAACAGCTTCTTTCTTCGTCTTTTCTGGAAAAAGTCTATGCGTGCACAAAAGCAAACACACCAGTCCTTTACAACACACGCGCAGGGCATGCTCTCCTGCATCTTCCTGTTCCCCCACTTAGTATCTCAGACACTTTTCCTAGGGAGCACACAGAAGGATTCAGAACTGAGTTCACCCTCAGTTTAGGACCAGAAACCCTCCTCCTGTCCTTACTGGCTGCTCAGGGGAGCGGCCCCTGTGGAGGCACCGATCGAGCTCCTGGGACTATCTATGGCCATCAGAGTATCGCAGCTCTGTTACGAACACCTGGTTCGGTGTATTTGCTTTTCCCAACAGTCTCTGAACAGCCTCTGGGCTCTCACAGGCCTCCAACGGTACAGCTGACCCATTGGGAACACCCAAAATCCATATCCTGTCAGGTTCCGGGTTCCCGGCCAAGTTTCCAGGTTCCAGGCCCCTGCGAGTGCCCCACGTCCTTTCTGAGGCTGCAGGAGGCATCTGTCTTGCTTGGCCGGGCAGCACCCAGTGCAGAAGACGGCATGGGGCTGATGAGTTACCCCCGAACTCTGAAGGAAGAAGAAAGGCTGCGCTCTTTACGAACAAGAGGAAGCTGGCACACTGTCCGGCGAGGCACTGAAGGGTGTGGGGAGGGCTTACAGCTGCCTATGACACAGGTAAAGCTTCACTGAGTTCAATGCTTGGTAAGTAACCATTTTCCCACCAGAGCCCCAAGGCCACGGGGCTGTACTGGGGCCTCTCCTCAGAGGGATGGACACTGGCAATAGAAATGTCCCATTCCCTGCCTCCTGCTGTCCTCTCCTTTATAGAGCCAACAAACAGTCACCAAGCAGTGATTCTAGACCAGGCATAGTTTCTCCACTAGGCAATAGGGAAAACAGACAGGCACATCCCATAGAAAGCAGGGAAAACAAACAGAAATGTGATCGTTGGCTTCCCCCATCCCCAATCACACAGTCTGGGTAAAATACTTATCTTGAACATAATCAAGCTCAGGCAAGGAAAGGCTTGCTCCAGGTGCCAGCAACAAGGAGGGGACCCCAAAGTTAAAAAAAAAAACAAAAACCCGAGAGTTAGAAAGGAAGCTGGGCAGGCCTGAGAGCTTTGGGATGGACAGGCCCCAGGAGAGGCTGGCTCCCCACCAAGGCAGTGGAGCCAGCAGTCACTCACTTCAGAAGGTTTTCTGCTCCTGTTCTCATCCGCACGGCTTTCAGGATCTGCTGGTTCAAGGCAGCCCTCTGATTCTGCAGTCTGCTCCGGCCAGTTTGTGCAAGGGGATTGCAACCCTAAGGGAAAATGAGAGAGGACCGTTTAGAGGTCAGCCACTCTAAACATGACGACAAAGTTGAGCATAACAGGAATGTTTTTTAAAAGCGAACCTATTCTAAAAATAAAAGTAACATCAAAACGGGAAATACATAAAATATCGAAAAGTATCAAAAGAAAGCAAAAGTCACTCGTTACATCACCAACTCCGAAACAGCCACTGTAGGTTATTTTTCATATTAGTGCAGTGTGGGGACCAGCCCCAGGTTCAGATTCACTAAAACTCACAGGACTCGGCATATAATTACACTCACAGCTGTATGACAGCAACTTCGTAAGGACACAGAGCTGGATCGCGGGAGGGAAAGACACAGATAGATTCTAGAGCAATCCACAGGCAGGCTCCCTTATGCTTTCCCCCCTCCCGTGAGGGGTCACACAGAGTATATCCTTCCCCCAGCAACAAAAATGCAACAAGGTGTGTATGATGTCACCACCCAGGTTGGCCCATTAGAAAATCAACACCCAGGGGCTGTATTGGGGACTGATCACAAAGGCACCCCCACCTAGCACATACCTAAATTCTAGACTCCCAGGAGGAAAGCAGATATTCCTCCTAAACCACGTGGTCTGTGCCATCGGTCTAGGGGAGGTGAGCCAACCTTATCAGTTAGGGGATGGAGGGAACACTTCAAGAGCCAGGTTCCCAGATGCCAGGGAGGGGCCAACGTTTGCAAGCAGGCCTTCCCAAGAACAGCAGCCTCAGGCCCGCTACGTTAACCCTTTTGTGCACAGTGGCACATACAGTGTATCATAATTTCTCACATAATACTCTAGCATGAAACTTTCCTTTATTATGAAATGTTTCTCAAAACCATGATTTTTAGGGGCGCCTGGGTGGCTCAGTCGTTAAGCGTGTGCCTTCAGCTCAGTGCGTGATCCCAGAGCCCTGGGATCGAGTCCCACATCAGGCTCCTCTGCTGGGAGCCTGCTTCTTCCTCTCCCACTCCCCCTGCTTGTGTTCCCTCACTCGCTGGCTGTTTCTCTCTCTGTGTCAAATAAATAAATAAAATCTTTGTAAAAACGAAAAACAAAAAACCATGATTTTAATGATTGCATAATATAGCTTTAAAAAAAAAAAGATTTACCATTTCCTTACAGTTGGACATTTAGATTGCTTCCAAAGTATCTATTATATATAATTATTTGATGCATATTTGGAAGCATGAATCTTTATAAACCTCTACTTTTTTCTTTAAGGTCTATGTCTAGGGCAGACGTACAGCCCTAGAAACTTCTTTAAGAGCTCCAGTGCAGGGGCACCTGGGTGGCTCAGTCGGTGAAGCGACTGCCTCCAGCTTGGGTCACGATCCTAGGGTCCTGGGATGGAGTTCCACATCGGGCTCTCTGCTTAGTGGGGAGCCTGCTTCTCCCTCCTCCTCTGCCTGCCACTCCCCCTGCTTGTACTCTCTCTTTCACTCTCTAATAAATAAATCATATTAAAAAAAAAAAAAAAAAAGACCTCCAGTGCACCACCCTAAATACCCTCCAAGAAAGGTACCTCCTATGCCCTGTCCCCTCTCCCCCTTAGCCTTAGGCAACCACAAATCTACTTTCTGTCTGTACAGATTTGCTTTTTCTGGACATTTCCATACAAATGGATTATACAAAATATGGTCTTTGGGGATGGGCTTCCTTGACTTAGCATGATTTTTCAAGGTTTATCCATCTTGGAGCATGTATCAGCACTATAATCCTTTTTGCCCCATTATAAGAATGTACCACATTAATTTATCCATTCATCAGCTGATGGGCATTTGGGGGTATTTTCACTTTTTGGCCATTATGATAGGGCTGCTTATCTGTGTACACATTTTTATGTGGATGTTTTTGCGCTTTCCTTTCTCTTGGCTGTGTATCGAAGAGTGGGGCTGTTGTCGTGCCATAGGGTCAATCCTGGGTCTCACCATTTGAGGAGCTGTCAAACTCTTTTCCAAAGTGACTATACGATTTTACATTCCCACCAACACTATCTGAGGGTTCCAATTTATCCATATCCTCAACAATACTAGTTATTATTTTTTTTTAATAGACAATCTAGTGTGTGTGAGATCTCATTACGGTTTGGACTTGCATTTCCCTGATGGTTAATGATGTTTAACATCTTTTCATGTGCTTATTGCCCTTTGTGTATCTTCCTTGGGAAAATATCGATTCAGATACTGGCCCATTTTAAACCCAGTCGTCTATTTTTGAATTTTAAGTATTATTTTTATTTATTTTAGAGAAAGAGAGTGGGGGCGAGGAGCAGAGGGAGAGAGAAACCCAAGGAGACTCTGCTGAACGCGGATTTTGACCCTGAGATCACGAGCTGAGCCAAAACCAAGAGTCAACACTTAACCAACTGTGCCACTCAGGCATCCCTTGAAAAGTATTTTTAATCTTTGTGGAGTTGATATGCAAAAACAGGTATCCTGTTCTCCCAGTTTGCATTTATTATTTGTAAACTTTTTTTTCATATATTATTGATCACATGAATTTCTTTTTCAGTGAATCGTCTTGCGTTGTCTGTTCATTATTTCCCAGGGTATTTGGACTGCAGTGTTTCATTCTGAAAAGTTTAAGATCAGAATAAAAGTTTCATTTTAACCTACTAGTATGCTTCCCACCCTGGCAGGTAAAAAGCCCTGGGATCTGAGTGAGGGCTCCAATCCTTTGTGAAGCTTATCTTTAGATTCTGCCCACTGAGGGGGGCTGAGGTTACACCCCAGGGGGGCTGGTGGGCAACACTCTGTTTAGAGATGCCCCTTCTCTGCAGCTGTGTCCCTGCCATTCAGCTCTGCCCCACCTCTGCCCCAGCCATGGCCGTGGCCTCCACCCCAAGGAGGGAGAAGTTATTCAGAGCCCTATTCTTCTCAGGGATTCCCCTATCAGTGGCCTTTGGACCAGTGGGTCAGAAACAAGTCACGTTCCTCCTTCCACAAAGATTTCTCATTCTAACTTGCCGACAGGTCACCACCCACCTGCCCCCAGGCAGCACCCCCAAGTTCAAATTACACATATATTCAGAATCTGAGTTGGAATGGTCTTACAGCTAACATCTTTCAAACCATCCAATGATCTCTGATTTAAAATACAAATCAGGAAACTATCTTTTTGCAGATAGAAGATTGACATGTCTTTTAATGTGTAGCTAATTAAATATTAAAGTTCTAAAATAATGGCCCTCCTCTTTCCTTGACGCTTTCCAAAATTACTATGAAGGGATAGTCTGATCTGACTCAAAATCACATGGTTCACCCAAGAAGTGTTTCATTTTATAGACAGGCTTTCATAACGAATTCCTTTATGTACATTCCCAGAGCTAAGATAAGCAGCCATTCCAGCTCACGGATAAGAACTTTTTCCTGCTCCTATACTTTACCCAACTTCTGGCTGGCCCACAGATGCCGCGTCAAATTTCTAGATAAGACAGAGGAATGCTCAGGATTAGATATGACTGAGTAATTGGAACCAAAACGACATTACTTCTTACTGACAGGTAGGAATGCTGGGCCAGCTGGAAACACTAGGAACCCATAGGACTACGTGGAAGCTTCTGGGAGCCCTATGAGGCCCATCTGGGCAAGACTGCTGTGAAGACCCCCTGGCATCTCCAGACGCTGCTAGATGTCCACTGGCCCCTGCCAGTTGTTCTCTGCTGGGGGGGACCCACAGTCCTCACCCATGCCTTCCTTCTTGGTGGGTTCACAACAGGATGTCAAGCGATTGCAAACTGGAGGGGTTGTGCCAGGGCCCCAGGCAGCACCTGTCACACCTGCTTAGCCTGGGAACTGGGAACAGTGGCAGGGAGGGCAGGAGCAGGACTAAGCCCACATCCCCGCTTGCTGCCATTATAAGGTGAGCCGTGAAGCAGCCAGCAGCAGGAATACGGGGGGATGACGGGACAGCTCAACTGCAACCCGCAGACACTTCTCCCGGGCTTCCCGGCTGAGGGCTGCCCAGCATCACTGAGCATCCTTTGGGCACAGTGACCTGGTCCCACTCCACCCTTGACAGTCAAGGGCGGTAACTCGACACTCCCCCATTTCCTTTCCAAGAAGAACACTGACCTCATGCCTAGTCAATAGGAAACTGAAGGCCCCTGGCCCCTGAGATTGACTCAGAGTGAGCACGTGACACAGGATAATCAGAACCTATCAGGAAGACATCTTCATTTTTCCCCACTGGCCTTTACATCAGTGGGGAGTGTCTCCCCAGAAATGAAAACCAATCCTGGGGGAACACAGCTGAGAAATTGTTAGTAGCAGCATTTGAGCCCTAGATCAAGCCAGACCTGAAACCATTCCTCTGGACTGCTCAGTTACAGGACCCAATGCATTCCCTTTCTTGCCCAAGCTACTTTTTAAATTGAGGTATAAATTACACGTAATAAAACACACAGATTTTAGATACACAATTCAATGAGTTTGGACAAATGTTAAACCTCTGTAACCACTACTCCAATCAAAAAGAACATTTTCGTCACCCCCCTCCCAGGCCACCAATACTCTGGTTTCTATCACCACAGACTTTTGCTTGTTCTAGACCTTCAGATAAATGGAATCTAGAGTATATACTCTTCTGTGTCTGGCTTAGAGCTCAATATTATGCTTTGAGACTCGTCCCTATGGTTGCACTCATCAGTGGTCTGCTCTTTTTCATTGCTAGAATTCCAGTGTAGGGATGTGCCACAGCGTGCTTATGTGTCATTTTGGATTGGATTTTTCTGGCATCTGCAACTAATTCTTTCGAGTCCTCATTAGAATAAATTCACCTCCAGTGAAAACGCCCTTTGTCAACACCCCCCTTGCATGCCCTCTGCGCCTAGTCATATTGCTCAGCTGGGAAACAAGTATTTAAAAGCCATACCCAGGGGTGCCTGGGTGGCGCAGTCGTTAAGCGTCTGCCTTCAGCTCAGGGCGTGATCCCGGCGTTCTCGGATCAAGCCCCACATCAGGCTCCTCCGCTAGGAGCCTGCTTCTTCCTCTCCCACTCTCCCTGCTTGTGTTCCCTCTCTCGCTGGCTGTCTCTCTCTGTCAAATAAATAAATAAAATCTTAAAAGCCATACCTAGGCACAAACTGGAGGCACTTAATTTGCAAAGAAGAAGCTACTCAGCCTTCGCCTGCAGAGACAGACCTGAGGAAGGCAGAAAGGCCAGGCCACCCAGGCTGCAGATGCAGAGGGAAAGGAGCAGTCTTTCCTTCCCCACACACCGCACATGCACACACACACACACCGCCCCCCAACTCAGGTCAGTGCCTGGCTCCTGGCTCCCCTCGCCCCAGAAAACCAGCACGGGTTCTTCATCCACACAAAGAGAAAGCTTACACGCAGAGATGTTTTTGCAGCAAACTGAAGGCATAGTATGAACCCAGGAGCTCCAGGTCAGGTGTAAGACTGAGGGCAGGGTCTCCTAGCCAAAGCCCCCCTAGCACAGTGCATGGGAAAGAGGGTACTTTTTGCTGCCCCTGTAGCACAAAGATATTTTCTTTGCCTTTCTCACTCCCTCCTAGTTACGCAATCCCCCACTCAACCACCCGACTCTGGAAAACAGAATTGTTTGTTTATGAGTTAGCCAGAAGCTGTCAACCAGAAAGCACCGAAATAGCAGGCAATACCCTGCAATACACACACATCTAATTTAACTTTTCACCATGCTGGAGATTCGGGGCAGGCTGGATGAACAGAATCTTGCTTTTCCGTATCCGTAAAAAGGAAAACCAAAGTCTGGCATTTTTCAAGAGCCCTCCTGCCCTTCCAGGATCTCTGTCGGGCGTTGGGGCCGTACACTCGAGGACACCTGCTCTTCTTCGGCACCCCCAACCATTCATACGTGGTGGGGGTTGGGGAGGGCACAATATGAAATCAACACTTTGCCATCATCTTTAACTAAAGGCTGCCTTGAGTCACTTCTAGGAATCCTTACCAACGCTCCCACGTACCACTCACAGTTGTTTTTCCACGTGATGAATGAATAACAAAGCTTTTATAAACACCAAAATTTCCATGAACCAAATACATTTCCAGTCCCAACTAATGACCTGCTTATTTCAACCAGCAGGATGCGCTCAGCCAGTTAACGGTTCTTGTCTACGGAGCGTGTCTGTGTGGGGTAAGAGCTGGTGCATGTGTGTGAATTCGTACACTTCTGTAATTGCCTTTTTTTTAAGTTTAAGTAATCTCTACACCCAACGTTGGGCTCAAACTCATGACCCCAAGATCACGAGTCATTTGTTCCTCCAACCGGGCCAGCCAGATGCCCCCGTAATTACTTTTTTCTGTGATTACAATAATTCATGTTACTTTTATAATACAGATAATATTGGAGAAAAAGAAACTACTTCTGAAGTTCTTGATCACCTGCCCTTTCCTCTTCTCACAACCCCATCAAAACCTGGGACTTTCTAAGGGTATGTGGCCATAGTGAAGTGCGTGGGTTTGACTGGCATGGCCAGAAGGACTCGCATCTCTCCCTCTGTCCCTAGTGCTGCAGGCAGACCTCGCTCCTGGCTGGCACCCCTTGCTGCCCACTCTGCCTGACACCCCATCCTGTGGCTGTGCTGCACCTGTCATCCCATTGTCCCCTGCAGCCACCTCCAATGCAGCCTTTCTGTCATGAGATTCTGGCACCTGAGCCCGAGAAGGAAGTGGTGAGGAGGCTAAGGCCAATGCCTGGTATCAACAGGTGGTGTCTTGGGATCCATCCAAATAGCCCCAGGAAGCAAGGGACATTTACAGTGTTACAACTAGCCCATCACGCTGACTCTCCTCTGAGTCACCCTGAAAATTCGGTTTCTGCCAGGTGACCCCTCCTGGCCAGGATAGGGCAACGTGAAGAGGTGTTTGTCCTACACAGCCTCTGGGCGGCTAGGCAGACGCTCACTAAGGCCATGATCAACCTGGAGCCAGCCTGGCCTTCAGGACCTGGCTCAGATCATGGGGGTATATGGGGCAGGGAGGGGGCAGCATTACCAACTTTCACACCCTTCCTCCCTCCCTTCCCATCTGGGAAAGGTTTCAAGGCTCCAAGGGGATGGGTCCAGACACCTGGAGGGACGTTATCGCTACCCAATAAAGCTGGAGCTGATGGGGGTGCCTGGGTAGCTCAGCCGTTAAGCATCTGCCTTCAGCTGAGGTCATGATCCCAGGGTGCTGAGATCAAGCCCCGCATCGGGCTCCCTGTTCAGCGGGAAGCTTGCTTCTTCCTCTCATACTCCCCTTGCTTGTGTTCCCTCTCTCACTGTCTCTCTCTGTTAAATAAATAAATAAAATCTTAAAAAAAAAAAAAAAAAGCTGGAGCTGATTAGTCCCCATGACCCACACTGTACTCTGTGGACCCAGCCCAACAGAAAGTTTCTCCACACACAAGTGTGCTCATAATTATATGATGTACACACGTGTCTAACATGGAATTACACTTAAGATGAATGGTGCAGAGCGGGAACTAGGAGTTGTTTCTGGGTTTAAAAAAAAAAAAAAAGAATTCTCCCTTCTCTGCTGGAGCCTTAAGGAAGCCCAGAGAAAACAGGACCATAAACCAGTAAACCAGGACACGGTGAACCTTGGGGTCCTATCCAGCCTGGAGGTTTCTGTGGACAAGAAACAACTTCTTCTCCAGCTCTGGGGTAAAAACAATGGAGCTAAATTCATTTCAGGTCATTAGTGTTCCCAAAGGATGAAGAGGGAGAGATAAGGACAGACAATACTGCACTTTGTCCTTCCACAGGCTGCTAAGACCTTTCATCTAGGGCCCTTTCAACAGCCCTGTGGAAGGGCTTTCTCGAGTTTTTCTCCAGCTGGTTTTCTCTTGGCCACGGACAGGATTTCCTGCAGGTTTTAGGATGACAGCACCCAGAGATCTCCAGAGACAGGACCTGCTCTAAGGATGCGGTGCCCCAGAAACTTATATTCCTCTGCACTAACTAGAGGCCAGAACATGCCTTCTTCCATTCTCCCACACACTTTCATCAAGACGAGCATGAAAATCAGTTTGGGAAAAAGAAGCTCCATTTCCACTGGTCTTTCTTTTAAGAGACTAATGCATAGTGTTAGAGCTTGCACCTCTATTTAAACATATTGACGTAAAGGGAAAAAAAGAAAAACTAGTGAGAAGCCAGAGAAGAGAGAAACACATTGCAATAGACCAAAAAGTTTTCTGTGGGTTTTGTTTGTTTTTAATTCAGAGACATCCCCACCCCCACCCCAGCTGCCAGCCCTGGGAGGCCAGAGTCCACACTGGTGGCCTGGGGCCAAGCTGTGTCCATGTGTGTCCTCGGGCTTTGTACAGCCAAGAGCTACATGACCCCCAAGAAGACCCTGATTTACTGGGAACCTCCTTCTCTGCCAATGATTGCCTTGTACATTTGGGGTCCAGGCCCTGCTGGCAGAGCGAACTTTGGGGCAATTTGTTTGCATTTTGTATGCAAGTCACACAAAACAGAGTTGAAGCTCTGAATATGGACCATGGACCACCACCACCACCACCACCACCACCACCACCACCCCACCCCCAAACACACTTTTTGCTCTCTGTTCTAAAGCAAAGAAGCTGATTCCTATTCAAGCACGGCCTGAGCTATCCGGACAAAGCACTGACTCCCAGCACTGCCCACACCCCAGGACATGAGGCCCACCACGAACGACCACAGAAGCCAGACGGAGCGAGAGTCGAATCTGCCCCAGCATCTGACAGGGGTCAAGCTCAGAGCTGTCACTCAATAAATGCTTTCTGAAGGAATGGAGCAGAATGGCATTCTCGAGGAAAAAAGGAAGAGAAAAAACAGGATAAAGGACAGGATAAAAGAGAAGCCTGATTTCAGAGCAACTGATTTGATCCTCGGAGTGTAGGCAAAATCTCCCAAGCCCCAAGACAGGATGGAGGAGCCCACCCTGGGGGCACCTCCAGTCTCAGGGGTCCTCACATACTGCCCCTGGCTGGCTCACGCACCCAGGACACGCAGCAGCAGTTTCCAATCCCCGCCCTGCCCCTAACCTCCTGGGACCCTCCCCCCAGATTGTTCCCTTTCTCCCCTGAATCTTCAACCTGCCCTCTGCCCTGAACTTCTTTACCTGCACACAGCTTTAAAAACGTTCTAGACTACCCTACTCTGAAATGAATCTGCCTTCTTCTCTCTCCTCTCATCTCCCCCGACTATCACCTTCTCTGTCCTTCTCCCCTCTGCATCCCACCACATTGGCTTTTGCCCCTGACTCTACCCACGCGTTAGGTAACAACCCCTAAAGAACGAAATCCAGTATTTTCCAGGACTCTTCTGACTTGTCAACCCCACCTCTCCACGAAAAAGACCTCTCAGCTTCCTGGACACTGCAGCCCTTCTGGCTTGCCTCCCATCCCTCTGCTTGTCTCTTAAGTGAAAGCATTATTCCCTTCTGTCTTGGGCCCTCTCACAACACCCCAACTGCCTCCCATACTAGTGCCCCCCAAAGCCGAATCTCCAGCCAGGATGCTCTCATGCCTGTCAGGTCTGTGGAGTGGACCGCCCCCCGAGACCACCACTTGGATATGTCAGGGGGCCCTCAAATCCACCTGCCCTACCCACACCAGCCTCCGGGTTCCCCCACCTCAGTGACGTGCCTGCCCACCCACCCAGACACCTAGGGCAGACAGTCTGGGTTCCTGTCATCAGCACCTTCCCCACCACATCCCGTCCATTAGCTCTTCCCATCCCTGCTGACACTGCCGTTGTTCATCATTCTGACCTCACTAGGATCCCTGTCTCGAGTCTGCACCCCCGGTTTGAGTTAGGGGTGCGGGCTGGTGGTTAGGTTATGGATGGTGAGGCTGTGTTCACACAGCACTTTGTAACTGACCGAAAAGTCATCGATGGTATCAGAGTAGGCAGCAGAGATGATGGAAATTTCAGGCAGCTAAACCCTCAACACCTCCGTGACCTCTCCCCCATCCCCAGATCACTCAGCTTTCTGGGACATGAATCTTTCACATCTGGTCCTTCTCGAAACACTCGAATGGATCCCTGAGGTTCCCTGGTTCCTTAGCAGGATGCATGGCCCCAAAAAGCCTCATTCCCACTTACAGCTCCACACCCTAGAGGGTTCGCTCACAAGTGTTCACAAGTCATGCCTTCGCCCATGCTGTTCCCTCTACCTGAAGTGCTCTTCCTCCCCTTTTCACTGCATAACATCTACCTTTCATTCGGGAGCATTTGTTTGAGGTCAAACGGATTCAGATCACAAATCGAGAGAAGGTTCAATGTGAACACCTTTTAATATTCTGGTACAAAAAACACTCTTTGGGCTGGTATGATGTAGCACAGCGATCATTACAGGAGCTCCTTTTCAAAACAGATGTTTCTAATTGTAAACCAGTGTTTCATCTTATAATGAACCCACAATTCTCCTACGACCACCAGAGAAACTGCATCTAAAAACACCCAACCTTGCATCCCTTCCCAGCTCCCCTGCCCACAGGGCCATCCCCTCTCTTTCCTGTGCACATCCTCCCCTGGAAAACCTGTTCTGGAAGACTTGGGGATAGAACCCTCACAGGTGTTCCCTTCCCTCTGTCATTTCCCCCAAATGCTGCTGTGGGTCCAGACTTCCACCTGTTGAGAGAACAAACAATTCAGGAAGGAAATGAAGTCCTGGGAAGAGACAGCAACTTGCTGGAAACTACACAGGAATTTTGTCAGGGTGGCAGTCGGGTTCTGGGGCCTTAGGACCAAGATCTAGGGATTCCCAGGCCCCACCTCCTTCTGCAATTCCATGGCCTGTGATCCTCTGTCCCAAATGCCACACATAATTAGAAGTTATAATCCTGTAATTCCATGATGACATCTTTGAACTTAAATATACCTTAAAACTACTCTCTCTTCTTTTTTTTTTTTAATGTTAAAAGCAATTTAACAGAAAAGAATTTTTCCCACTCTAACCTCACCTGTTTCTTGTTCCCCTCCAGTACTGCCCATCCCCTGGGGCCACTGCTCCTCACCAAAGAGCAAAAGCCCAAAGGCTGTGTCACGTGGAAGAAGGAAAGGTGCCAAGTTCATTTACCTACTGGATAGTTAGACTTTTAACAATTAAGAATTGATTGTCCTGTGGGAA